>NC_051280.1:13027063-13159563 GCF_015220745.1 Sebastes umbrosus | reverse complement strand
ACATGGCGAACTCCATGAAGAGGACCCGCTCCCTATATGTAGATATTAAGGGCTCATTCTAATGTAATTAAAACACGATTCATATTTTCAGG
The DNA here is from genome assembly GCF_015220745.1 of Sebastes umbrosus. Lineage (NCBI taxonomy): Eukaryota > Metazoa > Chordata > Actinopteri > Perciformes > Sebastidae > Sebastes > Sebastes umbrosus. The sequence goes on along the minus strand of NC_051280.1, from coordinate 13,159,471 downwards.
TGATTATAAACTAAAGAAAACATGCTTATTAATATCATATCCCATTTCTGACAATAGATCCCCCTGAGTGCTACACACTTTTCCTTTAATGTAATATTTTATATTCTTCAGCTGATTGCTGATTGAGTCGTAGAACTGTAATTTTTGCATCTATAAAATTTGATTTGATAGTGCATACTTTCACACTTAGAACTCAAATACTAACTGAACTAAAATAAAATGGCCATGTTCCATACAGTACATAGGGAGTAATTTCAGAAACAGCCAGGATCTCACACCACGTCTACACGGCCCGCATAGCGAAAGCAACACGTTAGTAGAGCAACAGCAGCTTCAGTGCTCTGCCTGTCTCTACAGAATGCGTTCAGGCACAGAATTGAGTGTAAATCACCTGCGTTTTGGCAGCTTAACACACAATCACTGGAGCTACATTTGAAGCATAAAAACTCACTTAGGGGCTATTATACGGCCTGTGTAGACAGCTGGATTGATTAAAATAGAAGCGTATCTCTTCCGTTGGATTCGCATGAGACGACTGAAAAACATGGCTGAAACACCTCTCGTGTAGACACACCGTTACCTGCAAAATAGTGCCTCTTCCACACCTTTGAACTTGCTTTTCTCAAGCTACGTCGTCACCAAGTAAACCCTGTCCCCAGGCAACCATAACCACCTCCGGGCAGCTGCAAGCATTGTGAAGCATCAAGAAGAAAATATGAACAATGTAAAAATCTAAAAGGCTTCATTTGTCATGTGCCATTATTTATTTATTTATTTATTTATTTATTTATTTATTTTCAATCCAGAAATCTTGGACTTGGTGTGACATCACCTTGACACAATTCAGACGGAAACTGGCATTTTCCAAACAGGCACTCTGTTAATAGAGGTCGATCTGCTACTTTAATGCTTCCATACTTCTATTTCTACTACAAACAATATAGTAATGATACACAGCACAGTTGAAGTCATATATTTTTGATTACTCAGTAAACACAATTTTCTATTTTTGTTATTTCCTGTGAGAATTCATCCGCGACTCTGTGTGGCTCCTAATTTTAGTGATGCACCGTGGAGTTAAAGGAGGGTCTGACTTATCGAGTTGCTTTTGATTCATTGTGCTACTTCTGCTACAGTAGCTGCGAGTTTTTGAGACAGGCGTGGATGACTTGTAGTTTTTCTTTGCTTGTTTCCCTAATTGAGCAAAGCAACAAAAAAAGAAAAAAGCCATATGGTGTAGAGTTGAAAAACACTGAAAGTGTTCTGTTCATTTCTTGTAGCTGCTCTCAAATGAAAACATATAGTCTGCACTTTACCCCCACAGTCATTAAGTCATTTTACACCCAATACAGTATAATTGCAATGGAGTGCAACATCAATAAACAATGAGCCACTTTGTAACCACTTTTCAAGGTCAAATTAAGCTGTTTGAGATGATTTAATGAAGGAATCCGCTCAATTTGAGGACTTAGCTACATTTTTAATGAGGATCCCATCAGCTTTTGATGCATAGACTCTTTCATTTCTCGCACAATTCATCTTCATTCAAAGTCCCTGTCTCTTCTGTCTCTTTGTGTATATGTTTAGAAAGCCGTGCCTTTATATCCATCCTCCATGATTACTGTAACTCCTTATGTTTCAGTATCACTCGTCCTCTTCTGTCCCGTCTCCAACTACTGTAGATGACTTTTAGGCTTTTAACAAGATACATAATTAGAAACCATATTACTCTGATTATTACGTCCCTCCACTGGCACCCTGCTAGCTCTAGATACTCAGCTCTTCCTAGTTTCTCAGTAGCTTTCCCTTTCCGTCTTCCATTTGATATTCTCCCTATTAACACTTTTAAGATTCAACTTAAATTATATTTGTGTCAATTTGTCCCTCAATTTGTCCAGTTTCTTCTTTCCACCTTGGCACGACTGCTTTGAATTAATTTAGTTTCTTTCAAGAGGTCGGGTCCAGCTGTCTACACAGGCCGTCTGATGTCCGTGGTGTGCGTTTAGCATTTACGTCCGCACACAGTCGGACGTATTTGGATAGCCTTTAATGGTGACGGACAGAAGAAAGACGTTCCAGGGAGAAAAGAAGGAAAGGAGATTAAAGTAGAGGAAGATCAAGACAGACGTGAACAGAGGGACACTGATACTCTCAGATGGGTTTATGTGTGTAGGTGTCAGGCACATGCAAATACACACATGCATGCAAAGACGTGTCAAAGTATACAGCCTTCAGAAATGTCAAATGTCAGATTCAGTGCAGAGAGGAATATGTGCTCGACATGAACTGATCCCTGAAAGAGTGTTTAGTTTTTCCTTCTCTGTTTGAACCACTGCTTTAAAAAATCCTTCTAGTCTACATGTAGGTCAGGCAAAGACGATACACTCGCTGGTTTTTAAATTGTAAATTCACGTTTGTAGGCTACAGTTCATCCAGTCATCCACAAAAGTTGCTAGCATTTTGAAATCTGATTTATGTTGTATGAGATGAAATAACTGTATTCTATACAGTGTATATATATATATACTGGAAAAACAAAGTTCGGAAACTTGTGTTTGTTGGATTATTTCTCTGTTGTTACAATGCTAATTGGCATTGTATTTTACATGGTTGGAAAGCCTGTTTATTATTACCATTGACGGAGCATTTTGGCAAATTTTTCTTGGGCGTTACCCACATAATCAGCTGTGCTGCTCATCCCACAAATGCATGATCCTTACAAGTTGGACATCATTGCGAAGGTAAATAAACAGGCTTTCCAACGATGTAAAATACAATGACCATTAGCATTGTAACAACAGAGAAATAATCCATCAAACACAAGTTTCCAAACTTTGTTTTTCCAGTTTATATATATATGCCCTCAATCAGCCCGAAAATAGCTCTTGTCTCCTGAGACTATATTTCGAAATATGTGTGGACAAATACTCTCACACATGTGAATTAAATAGCCTATGGGTTGGAGATGTATTTACAGAAAACAGCCGGGACTATCCAAATGTTAGATGTGGCTGTGTGTTGTAATTATAGCTCAGTTGTCTCTAAAATTATAAGCAATTGTCTATTTGTGTTCAGTCGTAACATTTTAGCCTTGATATGATGGACCAAGTTTGCAACTAACATTAGCCTTAGTCAAAAACGTTATTGACATTATTGACCATTTAAGCTTGTTGTTAGCATAACTGGCATTGTAACATTAGCCTTTATGATTAAAAAACGTTAGCCGCTGACATTATTGAAGTTTAATTCATGCTCAGTGTTAGCTCTTATGAGCAACAAAGTTGCTAACGTAATTCACATTATAGGCTTATTGTTTTAGCATAGCATTAGCCTATATGGACAATAAAGGTAGCTAATGTTATCGATGCCTTATTTTGTCTTTGTGATGGATAAGATTAGCAGCAAATGTAACTGATATTGGAGCATTAACTCTAAGCATTAGCCTATATACCGTCAATAAAGTTAGTGACTAACATTATTGACGTTTCATTTACGCTCAATGGTATCATCAATGGTAACATAATCATAGTGTCGGAGAGTAACTAGTTATATGTAACAGAGTCACGTAATTAAATTGCAAAATAAATGTAATTGTAATCAGTTACTGAGAAAAATATGTAATTAAATTACAGTCACTAATCAAATGTTGGGGTTACATCCGAATATATTTTTGTCGGTAAAAAGCGTATATGTAGAATATAACATTCATTCCGTTGCTCTGTTCCAAACTTAATTCAAGTTACATTGAAGAACTTTCAATAAAAGTTTGACACTAATCAGTGTTGAGTAGTGAGGTTTACACTGCCTGGATTAAGTTGATGTTTTTAGGACTTTTCAGCTTTATTGGCCAATTTAAAAAAAAAATTGTTAGAAAAGTAATCGAAAAGAAATCAAGGTCAATAAGTTACATTATTTTGATGAAGTAATTAAAATAGTAACATGAGTTTTTATATTTTTAACAAGGTAATTAGAATCTATAACCTATTACATTTCTAAAGTAACCTTCCCAACACTGCATAATCATTTTAGCATAGCAATAATTGGGGGGCTGTGGCTCAGAGGTAGAGCGGGTCGTCCACCAATCGGAAGGCCGGAGGTTTGATCTCCGGCTACTCCAGTCCGCATGTTGAAGTGTCCTTGATGGGCAAGATACTTAACAACAAATTGCTCCCGATGCCATCAGTGAATGACTGTGTGTGTGAATGGGTGAATGCTGACATGTAGTGTAAAGCGCTTGGTCAGAAGACTAGAAAGGCGCTATATAAATGCATGTCCATTTACCATTTACCAATAATAAGGTAGCTAACTGTATTGATTTTTCATTTTACCTTCATGACGGATAAAGTTAGCAGCTAACATAACTGACCTTGTATCATTTTAGTTCATTTTAGCCTTTTTTATAGACAAATGTTAACCTGTATGATCCACAAAACAGCTAACATAACTAACGTCACAATGTCAGTTAACGTTACTGACATTGTCTCATTTTAGCCGTTTAATACTTTTGTGATGAACAGTTCAGTTTTTTTGTGTCTGTCTGACATGCATCAAGGAAAACTCTGAGTTCAGTTCAAATTTACAAAACGTGAAGATATACTGTATATTAAAATTGCATCATGCTGCTTTTTTACTTCTGAAATGTGACTTCAACTCAGTTCTGGACCAGTGTTGAATATATTTCGCACTGTTATTTCTGGCTGACGCATCCTGGCAGCATAAAAAGTTGAGTCTATATTGTAATCCTCTGGCAGCCTGAACCCAGCTCCCAGCACCATTTCATGTCTGACCACACCAAGCCACACTGCGCTCTGACAGCCTCATGACCTTGGAGTCTTCATGCGCTTGGCTACGGCTGATTCAGGGTACTGATTCTTCTGAGAATAGTATTTGCAATGTGTGTGTGTTAGCATATGTGCCAACTACCACATCAGTACGCCAGCTGGACAGTGGCAGTGAGACCTGTAGCTGTACCGCCAAAAACACACACAGACACACACACACATGCTGGCGTGCTAGTGTCGACTCCACTGCCAGTCATGCAGATTTGATTTCATGTAATAGGGAGAACAGTCCAAATCACGCCAAAAACAGCATCTAGGGAAATACACAGGCACGTTTGCATGGTCGGTAGAGCCAGAACACAACACAGGCGTACTGCTGTCCCTAGATTACTTGGAATAGATTAATTCCAGATTAATAGGATGATGATAATCAAGGAATCCGTTTGCATAATTGGAAACTGAACAACAGTCCATGTGAACAAACAAAAACACACGTTTTGTTCCACTTCTTCTTTTTTTTCCTGTGATTTGTGAAATGCAAAAGGAAAGCCTCATTATTTCTATTGTTGCTAAGGTAAATCTAGAAGTAAAACATATCAAATGCACCCAATATTACCAGACATAATTGCGTTTCTTCGTACTACATATTATAACATTCTGTATGTACTTATGATTTACAAGGTAATTAACAGGAATTAATCAAACTTTGGAAAGCTAATGCTAATCAACTTTAAAGCCACTAAATGTAAAATTAGAAAAAATGTGTGACATTGGTGCGTCCCAGTGGGTAGTAGCCTGTCCATCCCCGGACACTGAGATAAATAGGCTGAAAGCAAAGCAATTTTCATCGGAACCGTGTTAATTTGTCTGCGAACAAACACTTAGTAGTATGCCATGAGAATAATTTGCAAGAAGTTATTATCACATAATAATTAGATGTAAATTCAACACATAGAGAAGAAGATTTTCTCTGAGCTGTCTCACCACCATCTGGAGTTTGTTTTTAATTCCAGTTGTGAGTTGCGCAGTTGATTCCTTAATTCATAGCATTGTAGGAAAATAGTGTCCATCAACGTCACACTCAAAACTTAAGTGAATTTAGTCTCCAAACTTTCCTCAAAATAAAGTTTTTAAATTTCACCCTTTGAATTAAAAGTGGGCTTACTTTGACGATGGATTGTACGCATACTCAATTGTTTTTTGTGGAGTTTCAGTCAGAACCGAAAGGCTGAATTCACACCAGTCGGCATCGAAGTGCGGCTCTCCGCAATAATTAAATTATAATTTTTCTGCGGCCGGGAGGCGTGTTCATGTGTTTCAGGCGCGAAGAAATTATTTGTAACATAGGAGTCACAGGATCTATTTACTGATTGGCTGCAGGTACTCTCTGGCCACACTTCGCTGTTAAAAGTTCAACTTTTCCGAACTTTTATTTGATCGCACTTCGCCAGAGAATCAAACGCCCGCAGCTCGCAGAGCTCAGGAGTGGCTGACTTTATCAGAAACTTAAATTAACTTAAACAAATTATGAATTATTTTATTGGTTAATCCATCTATCTATTTATCTGGGTCAAGTTCATGTTAATTTAATTAATTATATAATTAAAACATATTACTATATACTGCTGGCAGGTACTGAAAAAGCGTGCTATGATAATAAATAATTCCATATTATCCCTACTGGTTCTACTTTCATACTTTCGCCAGTATAACCATGTAGGTAAACTGCATTATATGTGATATTAAAAAAGTCTTTAAACAGGACACCTTGCATAAAATCTGATTTAAACAAACCAACTAATTTATTTTCATAATTTTTACCTAGCTATCTAGGTAGCAAGCCGCCATGTTGGAGTGACGTCATTGCATAAGTAACGGGGTTGGTTCGCCTTCAGTGGCGGACGGTCAGACAATCCAAACTTTGCGTTGAAAAAGTGCGATATTGTTCCAAAAGTAAAATATTGTTGCTTACGTTGGTTCGTAATGGCTATGATAGTTTTTTGAGTATTAAATTTAAGTTTTTTAACAAATAAGTACTTTGATTATGCAGTAAATTAATTAATGAAGTAACTGATTTATATGTAACATCAATATGAATTTCTCTGGATATTTTAAGGGATGACAGCTTGTGTTATAAAGCAAATTAGAAACCTGACAGTTACAGTAACGTTGCTGCAGTGTAGTGAATGAAATAACACCTTCGTTGTCACTGGTGTTGTGTTGTCATGGAATCTGTCTCTGTCACCCCCCTTCGCTTTGTGTCTCCGTTATCTTCCTCTGTTTCTTCAGCTGTTTCATTCCTCTCTTTGTCTGTTTATTTTCCCTCTGCTGCCCTTCTATCTCTCAAGTAGTATCCTCCCTTCTTTAATGCTAGCTTTCGTTCCTTTATTTCTTTCTGATGTCGTCCTTGTCTCTCTTTCACACACACCCCGTCTCTCGTGCCAGGATGCAATGTTGCTGCTACATGCATTCTCCATCTGTTTCATGCCCCCCTACTTCCAACCTCTTCCGTCTCAGAACAAAAACACGTCGGTGAACATACTGTGCACATGGATTCGAGCCATTAAGTGCTTCTTGCCTTGCTTGTTCGGGTAATGATCCACAACGCTGATATTGAATAGAACATGGAGTAGTACTTCAGGAAATGCTGATAAAAGTACTCTTACTTGATGTAAGAAACAGCACTTTTTTCCAAAATCAATACTTGTATCTGAAGTATGAAACACTTCATCTATAATTAATTCCATCAGCTTCACTCATTAATGAAATTTCCTGTCAAGGCTTGTTTGTGTACACGCAGGTTGCTTGTCGTGCAGAAAATGAAAAAAAACACTCTATTTATGGCTGCAAGCGTGTCTGAACATGGGAACAAAACAAATCCAAGGGGGAAATGTGCTCTTTGATTTCACGTTGCAATAAGTTTCAGTGGCTTTTTAATGAAAGTAATATACAAAAATTAAAAAATATTTGTATTTTATTATTTTATTTACACACACACACACTGTACAGTAGTTAAAAGACCACAGAAAGTTATGAACAAGTCAGCTGATCAGTAATCTGACAAGCTCTCACTCTTTCCCTGTTTAAAGCTGTCGCTACTGGCTCTCTTGTTAATAGAGATGCAAAGTAGTAATAGCTGCTGGTACTGGAAGTAATTTTCCCCACTTTAAATTCCCATTTGAAGGTTTTCTTTTAATGATATCCTCAGTGTGTCTTAACGTAGAAACACTGGAGTCATTTAACGATATATTTTATGGACTTTGTTTCTGAGAAATGATGTTCTTCAATCAGTTTGGTTTGGCTCCTAACACTACGATAAGTTTCAACCGCTGTTGCTGCGGAGACAAATTCAGGAATCAGAGCCGAATTTATAATCCAAAAGTGAATTTATTGAAACTTCTGAATGACTCATGTTTCTACAAAGCACACTTTTTAGGTTCCACCTGCCGTTAGCAGCACATGCAGCAGAATTTTAAGCTTCATGAATAGTTGTTTATTACTGAAATGCACTTTGGGAAGTCGTGATTTACTTCTCTCCTCACGTATTTATGTACTCAGTATTTTTCTAACACTGTTGCTCCTCTTTTTAATGAATAAATCAGGAGAGAGTCACGCAATCCAAACCTCCGAAATGCTCCAGCTGTCCGTCACTGAACATGAAATGAACAGGACTTCTGGAATAATCCTCCCACTTTGCAGCTATATTTCTCTCTATTTGTTATCTCTTGACTTGTGGGATGTGTATGCCATATCATCTCTGTTGTTTGGCATTACATCTAATGTAGAGGTGTAAGAAAATATTGATGCACTTATTGCAAGTATTGTGATATTATGTGTTGTGATACTGTATCGATTTTTAACTAGTAGTTACAACGTATTTATATACGGTTTGTGATATTTTACGAAAAAGTAATTCCTCCTTATTCGTTCATTTTCCTACAAATGTCCAGCAACACGTGTCAATTTCCACTCGTTACATGCATACAGTCTTTTCAAAATAAACTTCCAATCTTCACAGGAAACATCTTCCTTAGGTTTAGGCAAGAAAACTACTTAGTTAGGCTTAGTAAAAGATTGACTTGGTTAGGATTAGGCAACAAAGCTACTTAGTTAGGTTTAGGAAAACATTACACACAAATTGATTTTGTGGGATATACACAAATTACAGTGCTTAACTTTACGTACGTATTGCTACGAACGGTGTATGAGACCAGCCTGATAGTTTACATGAAAGATTCGTGACAGACAGTGGTTCATTTTGTGTTGCATTTAAACCTTTTAAACGCTAGATTGCAGTGTTGTAATGTAGATTATAAAATAAGATTTTGACAGCTTTCCTAAAATTAGATGTAAAAAAATCACAATAAAATTGCCTCACTAACGGTATTGCAATATATCGCAATACATTGACTCGTAACCCCTGTATCATGATACGTATTGTATTGCCAGATTCTTGCCGATGCACAGCCATAACATCCTTCCAAGAAGCCTTTTGATTTCTGTTTATTTCACTGCAAGAGATGAATACAATTTCAACCCTTTTCTTGTCATGTCGTGTTGAAAAATTCAGTTGGACTAAAATGATCTATGTTGTGCTCTCAAGGACACCGCAGCAACCTTTTGTACCCAAGAACCGACCAGTTTCACATTATCCGTTTCGTAACGTTCATGTTTCCTTTTGTCGTCTGGGTTTCATTTCCCAGCAACATGGCTTGTGACAACAAAGCTGTCAGTTTCGCGGATGTCGCGGCGTTCTTGGCAACCTTTTGTGCTTGCTGTTTGTGAGCTGTGAATACACCACTGTTAACCCTTTATCTCTTCCCATACAGCCCACACAAACACACACACACACACACGCACACAAACACACACTGGGTGTTATGCATAAATACACACCCACGCAAACAGATGACTGGGTGTTTTGCATGTCGAGGAGATTCCTAGATACCATTAATCCTCTGATCCAGTGAATTCTCACGAACACACACGCAGACACAGCTGAACGCAGCCTTTGCCACTTTCAGAGGATAGATCCTCAATGAGGACTCTTGACAAAAGAAGAGGAGGATGACAACATGAGGAGAAAGAGATAAACAAAGTGAAAGATATTGTAGATGGAGAAGAAAAAATACATTTTGTACACATAGAAGACTTTCATTTTCCCTTTCTTCTTCTCTCACACACATTTTCCTCTCTCTCTCTCTCTCTCACTCTCTCATGTCCTCCTTCCATCACATCCCCTTTTTCTCTGCCTTCCTCTACCTCCATCTCTTTTTCTCTCTTTCCTCTGGAAGAATTGCAGTCCACAGTTGGTGGAGGCACTTGTAAATGATTGAAAGAGAGAGAAATGGAGGACAAAGTTAGAGTGGACGGGCTAATAAGATTCAAAGAGCCGAAAGTCTCTATTGTCACAGAGTCTGTGTCAGTGGGAGGCAGGAGGAGCGCTCCCACCCTCTTTTTCCTCCTTTTAACTTTCTTTTCTACAGTTTTTTTCTTTCTATTTATTCACTTTCTCTGACTTATTTCCCCCCCTCATGCTGGAGCCAAAGAACCAAACTCAATTATAAACTCTCTCCGTTGAATCTGACCCTGGCACTGCTTCAGTTGTCACTTAAGGCATGAAGGCACAAAAAGCCTCAGAACAGGACCGCTGATTAACAACAAGCCTGTCGTGTAGTTTGTGTGGTCAGATGGCCTGACCAGTGACTCTGTAAGGACTCGGCCAGTCGTGGTGTTATGTTCACGGATTCAGACTTTAGAGGAGAGGGAAAAGAAAGTTTTTTAGTCGCTACACTTTTTGTTCACTTTTTATTCAGATTTAATCCCAAGCACGCGCTGGAAGACGTTTTGTTGTGGTTGATTTAGCATTCAGTTACTGTGCATGAGATGTGGTGTGAAATTAAAGATTTGATTGCAATCACTGAACAAAGACATCATTTCAAAGTTTGTCTTTTTATGTTATGCATAGCAATGTTTTAGACAAAGCAGTAAATACAGTCTTTAACAAGATGATGCTTTTTCCCTTAAATACAGTGGAAAAAAACCCTATGCAGGATAATTGTAGACTTGATGACTCGTACAGTGTAGTTGCTAATCCATGTAAAAGTAGTTACTCTTAAAAGCTTATCCCACTGATTTAACATCTATTATGTTGTTAGACTCTCGATTGACAGGCAAAAAGTATCAAAATCGAGGCAGCAGAACCAGAGATATCATCTCTTTTATTCCATGCATTCTTCTTTTTGTCAAAATTTGGCGCCTACATTACCCACAATGCAACTTAACCACCAACTGTTTGGTCTGAGATTTGGTTGTAATGCTAGTTTTTTTCATTTTCAAACTTGCAGTCATCAGCTTCAACCGAACTCTGACTCAAATGACATCACCTGAGGCAATTTATTTGATTTAATGCGCAGTTCCTTGAGGAGCCACAAAAGGCTTTATACAATTTCTTTCACATAAGGTGAACGTTCCCTTTAAATAGGACATTTGTGCAACTATTTGAATGGCATAAAAAAGTATTTGAATAATCGTTTTATCATTACATTAATCATCAAAATGAAACATTCCAAATATTTGTCAGTAAAACCTTAAAACGTGTCAATTTGTTTACTTTTTACAACTTTGTAACACTATAAGTTGAGTGTGTTATTGGTAAATAAGATATTTTGAAACACAATTTTGGTTCTAATAAGTTTGGATTGCCATTTGTTGTTATTAATATGATTAATTGGAAAACATAATCTATATATTAATTATGAAAATACTCAAAGTTGCAGCCCGACAACATAATCTGTGATTGGAACAGATGTTAGTCTGCAAATTTAATATTTCTGATTTTGCTGTGGATCCAACCCCACCGCCACGCACCACCCAAAGGCACCCAATGGTAATGAGATCCAATTAGAGCTGCAACGATTAGTCAACTAATCGATAAGTCGATCGACAGAAAATAATCTGCAACCATTTTGAGAATCAATTAATCGTTAAAGTAATTTTTCATGCAAAATGTCAGAAAATGTTCAGCTTTTCAGCCTCTCATATATGAATATTATCTTCTATTCTCTGATTTATATCATATTAGAGTGAATATCTTTGGGTTTTGGACTGACAAAACAAGACCTTTAACATCACTTGGACTTTGAGAAACTGGGACGGATATTTTTCATTATTTTCTGACATTTTATAGACCAAACGATTAATCGATTAATTGAGAAAATAATCGACAGAGTAATCGATAATGAAAATAATCATTTGTTGCACCCCTAGACCCATCAAAAATGCGGTCGACCCAAACGGATCCAAAAAGAGAGCGAACATCAGCACTCTCACTCTCAGCCTCAAAAAACACATTCTTCTCCTGCAGTGATTGACACACAGAGCCGATATCTGCTGCAATAGACTGATCTAAAAAACGATAAGACTGAATATAGTTTGGCTCTTGGCCCTTCTTATGTTTGGGTCAAGTCCCTCTTACCAGGAAACAGGTGGACCCGTTAAAACCTCTACACATGGAGCCCACGTTCAGAACCACTGGCCTGGTGTGAGTGTGATGGAGAGGTGTGAATGTTGTCTTGAATATTTCAGTGATCTTTCAGCTTTGATATGTGAATTATGTGGTGAGAAGGACGGAACAAATCAAACAAGCTGAGACAGGAAGAGAGAGAAAGGGAAGTAGTACAATCTGCGGACGAATGCCACGTCTCACAAAACCCTGAAAACCAACAAAGCTCTCGAATGCTCCCATTTTTCTCCTTGTTCTGTTTCCTTGTTATCCAGTTTGACCCAGGCTGCATCACAGCCTCAAATAGGCCGAGTCGCTCCGTGCTTGTGTGTGTGTGTGTGTGTGTGTGTGTGTGTGTGTGTGTGTTTACAGTGCTTACTGCCTCAGGTCTGCTCTCAGTATATTGTGTCGGTACATGTGCTACTAACCTAATAGCTCTGAGATTCGGTTCATTATTATTGTGGGGGGGTGAAATTTGGTGTGTGTACAGTTTGTGTGTTTGTGTGTATGTACGTGTGTGTGTGCGTGTGTGTGTGTGTGTGTGTGTGTACAGTGTATATTTGCAGACAAAGCAGTGATGTATCCCCCAAAGTGCAGTGGGTGTCCCAGATAGAGCGATCACGCAGCGTGATTATAATGTATTACTGTAATATCACCACATAGATAAGCAAGAGATATATTGTGTGTGTGCGTGTGTGTGTGTGTGTGTGTGTGAGGTAATTGCACAGCTATCAAACTACCACACGTTGCAACTCTCATATATCACTTCTTCCTTCACCAACATTAACTCAGACCCACATTCTCCCTTTTTTCCTACATGCACACGTACATGCACATCTCCTCCCTGTCTCCCTTTACAGTATGCACACACACACACACACACACACACACACACACACACTTTGTATTATTCATGTCTTCTGTGTCAGAGTAAAACAGGATGATGTCAGTGTTTGTTTTAAGAGGTTCCTCCTCTCACGTCACCGGACTATTTGGAAGCTTTTTCTGACCTTCACCTGTCACCATCTTTTTGAATCAAAACAACAACATGCGTGCGAGTCGAGCTCCATCGGTTTAGCAGTGAGAGTGAAGTGCACCACTTCCTGTGGAGATCGTCAGTTTTCGTCCGTTGGTTTGAACATTTTGTTGTCAACAAAATCTGGATCCTATTGTTTCTATCCCGCAACACAGAAGATTTCTTATGCCTAGTTCACACTACACGACTTCTGCTCCCCGACAGTTTTTGGAGCTCTCCGACAAAAGCCCCACATTTTTACTGGGAGTTATGTGCTGTAGCTATCTTGGCAAAAATGTTTTCCATCCAACTTCTGTGCAGCCTCTCCGCTGGTTGTCTGACAACCTAATTGTTGACAAGACTCCTAGAAGTCACTGCGTTCCGCTGCTTTTTGCCAAGAAAAAGTTCTAGCACATTCCTCAATACTCCTTGTAAAATCACAAATAGTTGTTTCTACATTTCTGTTTGTGTACGGATTGAACTAACAAAACGTGTAATATAGTGAGGTTTAGAGGTTGAACTTTCGGCAGGCCAGCCGTTTCCCTCTGCTTCCAGTCTTTGTGCGAAACTAAGCTCCCGACTTTAGCTCCATACTGAACACACAGACATGAGAGTGGTATCAGTCTTTTCATCTTAAAGGTGCTATTGATAACATTGATGTCATTCAGCCACTACATGTTGCATCCTCCCTCCCCCGTTTCATTGCATTTACTTCACAACAAGTCATTGCCAGCCACTTACCATCAATCTCAGACATTTGTCTGTTTTTTTTTCCACACTAACTAAACAAAACATTAATTTTGGACCTGCCAAAATTTTCAAAACGATTAATTCAGTCATGATATTAACTATTCCTTTAAAACGATTGACGTTTGGCAGGTTTGGCTAACTCTGAAATATTAGATGTCAGAGTTCTTCAACAGCACCTGAATGCTCAAACTAATGTAAAAACACTGATCCTTTAAATACTCTGTGCCTCTAACACTACGTGGTTATCAGTTTCATTCACACTCGGGCCACATTTTAGATTTTAGTGCAGTCATGTTGCTGCATAATTTTTGGATAGAGACTTCTCTGAAAGCCTAGTTTTTAATCCTCAAGAGATGATTCCAGAAAACCTAGAGTATACTGTGCAGCTACTGACTGAACACACAGTGAGAATATAATGAGGGAGCCTGGTCTTCTGCAGAAACACACAATGCTCCCATTGCCTTGTACTGGATTTAAGACTTGCCCTAAATAATGCATAACACAGGTCTCCGAAGTGGGGTTATTTGTTTATATTTAAAATATATATATTTAATGTGGCTTTTACAGAAGATGTTACTGCACTATTAACCCTAACCTGGTACCCAAAAGTAACTACATTGATTCATTAAATAATTTTAGTGTCAAAAAACAAAACAACTTATGATCTAAAAATAGCATCTTCTTTGTGCTTGTATTTTCTGTTTGCGGTCTGAGCACTAACTCACATTATTCTGAGACAAGATGAAAACACGGTGATCCACTTACCGTCTCATTAGTGTGAGAGAGGAAGAGAAGAAAAAAAAAAGGGACCATGAGTGGGGATGAGAGTTGAGAGGATGGAGGGTGACAGGCAGAAGTGGTCAGAGGAGAAGGCTGTTGGGACTATTTGCATTCAGCTCTTGCGGGTATGATGAAGAGGTGCGTTATGAACACGTAACCTTGTTGGCATCGATCACGCTGCTCGCTGTGCGGTGTTGATTGGAGGAGACCTCTCAACACAAAGCTCATACGTCAATGCTAAGTGGATTATTAAGTCATGTACCTGTATTGGCCTCTCTCTCTCTCTCTTTCTCTCTGCAGTACAGTACTCTCATACTTGGTACTCATACACATATGCAACTCATTATCTGTACTTTTGATCATTGGAAACAGAATAATTTATCTGGTTGCTGTGATTATCTAAGTGTCTTAAAAGAATATTCTGTTATTTTAATAGTTCTCTTATTGTCAACAAATCTCATGGAAAGCCCAAAACCAACAATGTGTTATCCAGTCTTCAAAGAGTGTTGTATAGGAATGAGTCCAAAAACCTGAAAGATAGTTGGCACTCCCTTGTCTTGAAGTCAGTGGGTCAGTTTTTGGTTACATGCCTGAAATAAGGTTTTGTTCTACATATAAAATACGTCATTAAATATCTCCCTCGTGAATTTTGAAGCTTTTATGTGTCTTAAAAAAGGGGCGGTTGTACAGAGGTTGTCGGGTTTCTGTCACACGAAATTAAATTACAAGTTTGAAGCAGGTGGTGACGTTGTAGTCATGCGGCTGTGGTGTAGTTTGTTTGTGAAGATTAGCTTGCCGAACAAAATGTGTAAGTTTCATAAACGTTTGTTTGCCACAGAGCTTATTTTCTGCAATAATCCAAAACCAGATGGAAAAATCCCATTGGCATTTTGTCGAGGGAACCCAGGGTGTTGCTAACTTCCTGGTTGGCCTACACAAATACATCATCCCTGCAGCACTCTATGCTTCCGGACTTCCCTACCTTGACTACTTAAGACGCCAGTATGCTTAAAAAACGTTTTTTGTAGAGTCACCAAACAAGGTCTGAAACCCGTCACACACAATTTTTGTAACTTTCCATTGATCAAATGTCTTCCACAGACATGATCCTCTGTTTTTATAGATTTCTAGGGACAAACATCATGTGTAATATGTTTTTGTTGCTGTAAATTACCTAATGACTTCTATTTCTGACACTGATATTGAAGAAAAAGATGCACTAATGAGTGTCATTTTGCCGCAGAAGGAGTGCTCGCAGTCTGGTTTGTTAAAACGAGGGGTTATGGTTGCAGGACTTTTGGTTGAAGCCCAAACAGCAGAGCTTGCTCGTGCATTTTTATGATCCTGGCTCCCGTAACGAGGGGCTAAATTTATTGTGCGGGCCAGAGATTTAAAGCCAACCCTTCCTTTTAAATTAGTCTGAACCAGCAATCTCATGCACACAAACACACACATGCATAGCCAGCATTTGATCCGGGAGTACTCAAAGGAGTGATGGATAGATTTGTAGTGATATAACATATGGTGAGGCGTCATCGCAGAGCAGCGTAATTACCTTTCGTGTTGTGTTTACACTTACTGACTTCAAAGTCTTTGTTTATTTTGTAGGAATATATGTTTTCCAAAGCCTGTGCATCTTATTAAATGCTGCATTATGCAGAGCATATCCCTGGAAACCATTATTTCTGCACATATTGCTTTGATACACGTACAGTATTGCTTTGAAGCTAAAAGCTCTCTCCTCTGTCCCTCACTCCCTACATCCCTCGCTCCCTCTCTTGCTTTCTTTCTCATCTGTTTTTTTTTCTTCCCACTTTATCTTCTGCCTTCTCCGTTATCCTCTTCATCTGGCTAACTCTTCCTCTCTTTCCTTGTTTCCTCAGTGGGACGTTTGTTGATCGAGTTCAGCTCCCTGATGACGATGGAACGAGTGCAGAAAGAAAACCCCAACGTGACGGACGGAGGCCGCTACACGCCTCCTGACTGTCGGCCCAGATGGAAGGTCTGTGTGTATTTGTCTATAATTCACATACTTTAAAGGGGACATGGCATAAAAAAATCTGAATGACTTGTTGAATCACATGTTTTCTGATCTAGGCAGCCCACAAAAAACTGACTGGATTGTCTTATTTCACAGTTTCAGGGTTGGTAGGAACTCCAGATACCCAAATGTATGTGCACAAGCACAAGTGAGTTTTTCATGACATGTTCCCTTTAAATAAAGTATATATACTCACAGATTTTATTATGGAAGCCCATTTCTGGCAGTGATTAAAAAGAAGAAGTTATGCATGAAAAAATCTAATTTAACAGTAGTTTTAAGTTAAAATTATGATTTAGTAAGTACAATTTCGAGTCACAATGTCACAATCAATGAGCTATTAAATCAGAATTATGAGATTGTAAAACAATGAGAAATAAAGTCTCATTTTACAGTAACTAAGTCAAAATTATGAGCAACTAGGTTAAAGTTTTACTTGCTCATCATTTTTAATTACTAAGTCTTATATTTTTTCAATTTTATTTTTATTACATCTAACTTTCTATAAATTTTCCATTTTCTTGGAAGAAGTGTGGCTTCCATATTTTCTCAGTATTGTATTAAATTTAGAAAGGCAAACCAGAAGTCTGTACAGAATCTTTTTTCACATTAAATGTGGCATCATATTTAGTTATAGTCATATATATATATATATATTAGTTTAGTTTATATAGTTTATATTAGTTTTAAATCTTTCTCCTCCACATATGACTTGACTGAGGTCAGGGTGTTTTCTTTAGCAGTAAAATGACAGCAATCACCATCACAATGCCTAACTATACAGAAACCAAGGTCAGTTTGCTGTCAGTCTTCATCTCAGTGCGACATTACCGTGCTTACACGGTAAATTACAGTTCGACCTTGAACTGTTGGGACAGCTGAGAACGACTCACTTAAAGCACAGAGATACAGGACGGCCTCAAATCTGTCTCAAATCTGCAATGCCACTAAGAGCTCCATCCTTGAGCTGCTTCATTCATAATGAATGAGCACCAACTTTATGTACACTGTGACACTAACCAGGGGGATTTTCTCCGGAAATGATTTTCTGGTGCAGAACAGTTCAGCGTAGAATGAAACAAAGCTCATTTAAGCATAATAACTCAAACAAACACTCTGAAAGACTGTCTCACAATCTCTGTCCATGTCAGCGGAAACAGTTTCAGGTGCTGCATCTTGACTGATTATATCTGTTCTTTGCTTTCTTTACCAGCATTGATTTAAATATGATTTTCAATAGTTCTCCATCTGATACAAATGTGGAAATGTTTAATAGTACAAACCCAAACTATCCCCATTGTTTAGGTGGCCATCATCATCCCGTTCCGTCACAGAGAAAACCACCTAAAGTACTGGCTCCACTACCTCCACCCTATCCTCAGACGGCAGAAGATTGACTACGGCATCTACATCATCAACCAGGTAAGTCAGCCGAGATATGCTGCAGATATACTGTTAAATAGCACCAGCAGCCCAATGGCGTACGGCGAAGAGATTCTTGTTCACGTTTCGGTTCTTCGGGGTTGGTCCAAAAAGGAAACAATCTCGAGGTTGAGTCTTAACAGTTCTCAGCAAAACACAAACGGGTGTCGGCTCTCTCTCAGTGCAACCGTAGCTCAGCAAAGTCTACACCTCGACGCGAAAAGATGGGAAAGATTCTCATGTTAAGGACTTGTGAGTGCTCACTATGGATGTCACGGTGAGGACATTTTCCCACCAGTTAATAAACTTGTGACCACACCGGTGTTACCGATTACACCTTACATTTTACAAGAAAAGACGACGCTCAATGTCAGTAGAGCGCTTACTTTGATCTTTAACGTCGGATGGTTGTGTGTCTGGCCTCTCCGGTCCAGCTTTTGCGCTGCGAGGCTGCAGGTTTCCACCTGGAGCTTCTCCACGCGCACAACGGCTGTGATCGCTCCATCCTCTACACAACGATTGCCTCATTAACGTTATGTTTCCCTTATAGTATTGGATTTAAATCCAAAGTATTGCCAAATAGCCGCTTTTGCTTTTCACTTCGACACCAAACCTCCGCCATCGTCTTGTCTGTCAACTCTCTCTGTCGTCCCGCGTTTGAAATCTGACTCCTGCTACTCTGTGCTGAGACTCCATACGGAGCAGACACTTTCACTTTCAGTTTGTAGCGTCCGTAGTCCGACTATGTATTGACAACACGGCGCTGATGTGGCAAAATTAACTAAATGGGTTTTATTGCTATAAAAAAGTCAAAACGATGGTGGGGGCGGTGGTAATGTAATCGGTGTATGCCCGACCACCGTGTAACACCAACTACTACGGCAAGCCTAGTGTTCACGTCATCAAGACAGTTGTATTATTAGTGTTGGTCATGTGTGGATTAAAATATCGTGCAGTGATAATATAACACCATTCAATTTGGGCTTACTTACATTGAACTTTAGTCATTGGCTGACTTGAGGCATCTATGTTTGTTTTGTTTTCAGTCACTTCCCTATCAGCCAGTACTACAGTCGTTTTTGCTCACAGCTACAGTATTTTGTAAATCCACAGATACTCTCTGTGGTGAGACTATGATTTGGATCGTCATTGTTTGTTCGTGTTTTTCTCATAAACTTTTTGTATACATTTCATTTGTTCATTCTAAATTCACGGAATTAATTGTCCTTTCGTTGTTACATAACAATAAACATTTAGTAACCTGGACTTCCAATTATGTAGCATATTAGCCCGGGATCATTGAATCTCATTCTCTGTATAATATTATTTGTTATTATTTGTTGGGTCAAAATTCACTAACGCCTGCTATAAACAATCCAGCCCCTCCGTAGCTCCCCCTATCACAATTCTCTGGCGCCGCCACTGATAATAAAAGTAATTTTGTTTGTTTACCAAATATTGAATTGTGCATGTAGGGGGGCCCAAAAAACACAGTCATGCCTAGTGTAATCTATTCATTTAATCCGGCTCTGACTGTGAGCTTGATAACATGAGCCTACTCAATCTAACATAATAGATTTATCGTTAATAGAATATCACAATTTCCCAGAGCTCAGGGTGATGTATATAAATTGTTTGATTTGACCAACCAACAGTCCAAAACCTGAAAGATATTCAGAGATATAAAACCGTGAAAAGCAGCACATCCTCACGTTTGAAATGCTGGATCCTGTGAATTTGGGCATTGAATAATCCATTGACTACCAGGATCTCTTCCTTATTTTACAGATTTGAAATCATCGCGTCACCTCCAAACCTGTCTTTTATGATAAACTGTATTACAGGTCAAGTACAAGGCTGCAGGAATATCTTCTTGCAAAGCTCAAATTACTGTCTGACAAGAAGTAGACCTGAACTACATCGATCAGCTCAGCTTAAGTTCTAAGCGTTGCCACCATCAGGTATTTGAAGTCATTACTGTGGTGGGAAAAAGTCAATTTGCAGGTGGCTGTCCTTCCTTTTCTCTCATCCCTGACTGGTCTTCATTGACTTGTTTCTTCTTCTGACAAAAGCTCATCTGCAACAAATTTACTTTCACTGCGCTCAGTTCAGCAGAAGCACAAGGAGCTTGATTTTCTAAGCAAACGTCGTGCGAGTATGTGTGAGTCTTTCACGCTGCGTTGGGTGAGAGTTCTTCTTCTTCTACATTAATGAGATCTCCTTTCTGGCCTTTCTCTCCCCTGTGGGCCTCGCGCAACGCCTTAATCACTCCCTCGGTAGAACAGACCTTTGGTTCCGCCTGCCCTGCTGTGCTCTGCTCTTGATATGGCGATGTTCCAATGTCTTACTCTCTCTCGCTTATACACGCACATAAAAACACACATATTGTCTCTGAGCATCTCTGAATCGTTCTTATCTCAAATGTAAAGCTGTTAGAGAGGGTAAGGTTTGTGTAGAGCTGTTAGAGTGGGCGCAACATTCGGAGCATTCTTTAACTTAACCTTCCCTTTCCTTTCATTTCTCGAAGAATGGGCTTGGCTCACTTCTCAATGAAATTTCCATCACCGCTACTTCCTTTTCATCTCGAGGCAGTTTTAATCTGATTTATGACTGGTGTTGCATTCATTTCATTTTCTGTTCATCACTTGATTCAGATCAATCTCAACTTTGGAGGTTCTGCAAAAGTGAAAATGATGATAACAATAATACACTTTATTTATTTAGCACCCTTCTCTTCTTGCTCATGTCCCTCTTTCAGAAAATCAAGGACAGTTTTGCAGTGTAGACTTTTGGCACAGGAGCTCAATCCTCAGTCCTCCAGCTGAAGGACAGTCTAGTCATTAAGCAAAAGTCTTTATGTAATGTCACACCACGAGGTAATCAGATTTTACAGTTGACCGCGACGTCAGCAGAGCTGCTGTTGCATCTTCAACTCCTTCACGTGCACTTCAAACAGACACAGATCCTCTGCCTGGCTCCAAACGTACTCCACTCTCTGATATAGAGGTTCACAGAGGGCTTTGTTTGAAGTGGACTTTACTCCTGATGTGTATTTCTAAATGCATTTGAAATTTGAGATTCTTGAAACCAGATATATACTGTGGCATTGTGTAGTGGGGTTAATTTCTGCCTCCCGTTTTTGGAGGATTTTGAACTGACCCAAAGATATAAATACCACAGCTGGAGGCATCTACTTGACTTCCGCTGCAAGTAATAATGACGGCTGAGAGTGCCTCTCTTTAAAACTCTTGTTTTCAAAAAGGACTGGCTCATCAGCAACTGCTTACGGGTAAAAAAAAGAAACTTTTGGTTTCTTCTTGATTGAAGTTTACTTTTTATACTAATTGGTAAGGAAGGACATCTTAAGGTTATACTTTTTTTTTTCCAGCAGTTGCTCATCTAATATTATCACTGTGTAATTAGCTCCAAATCTGAGCACTGCTGCTGCTGCTCCTTTAGACCCAGGATTTATATTAGAATTAAGCTCTGGACAAATGCTTGCACCAGATTAGTCTGAAAAGTTAAGTAGTTTGAAAACCACATAGTTTGGAGCCTGTTTTTATTACTTATCAACATAAATGTGCAATGTTGATGCCACCTGTAGTGGAGTTTTAAGGCTAATCTTGTTGACGGATGATCAGTTTTATTTTTAGGAGCCTGATGACCCCAAATTAGAAAAAATTAAAAAGGGCTCTTAATCTGCACCTCGAAACATCCATAGCTGTATCCTTAAAGGGGTTTGAAATTTCTTGTTAACCGTGACACTTGTGGCTGTTAAGTCAACGTCAGTCAGCGTCCTGTTGCCTGCGCTCGCACTACGTTGACGGGAGCGAGCATCGGTCAAAACAGTGAGGCGACACACACAAGACTGAATGTGATTGACAGGCATCATGTTGATTAATATTAGCAACATTAGCCAGCTAAAACCACAATATCACTATACAGTATATTTCACATGCTGGGCAGTAATGTTAGCTTACCTGTCCAATAGGAATTTTACCACCTCGGGGTCCGTTTTGATACCCAAAACCAAAACGAAGATCCCTCCATCAATCGAAGGCCCGGCTGATGTTGATCCTAGTTTCCCCCCCACCCCGACGTTGGTCACATTCCTGTTTTGCAAGACGGGTTTCACTAGACATAAATTTGTTTTAATGTGCTTTCTTGGAGTTTGTGTTGGAGTCTGAGTTGTGGTGGGGGCTGGTCGATTGTTGGCATTGGCGGACTCTATTTCTAACCGAACGTTAGCTGTGGTTGCACGCTGTTAGTCCCGGAGAGGAGCTGAAAATAAAGGCACTCGCAGTGCGCATGACGTCACAACGGCCCGCATTCTTCACATTAAAAGCAGGCTAAAGGCTCATAGAGGAAACCCAGAAAGTCGCAGAAGGTCTCATTTTTTAGGTTAGGTAACAACCTGTTCACACATTGGCAATAAAAAACAATTTAAAAACGTTCATATGGGTAAAAACTTACAAACCGTCCTTTAAAAATACAACACAAAACAACCAAATTTATGCATGGGGCATATATTAGAATATATCCAATTATCTTTGCATTCTGTTGTGTTTCGTTCCATGGTACTTTGTATCAAGTCCTCAACCTGGATTTCCTTTAGAGAGGTCAGACAGGACTCACGGATACTTTAACTGCCAGACCGTGACGCAGGACGACTACAAACAGGACGGACAAGCAGGCAGATTGAGAGGAGCCGAATCAAAGCGACAGAGGTGGGGTCTTGATGACAAGAAGTCCTGATGGGCGATTAAACCTTTACACCTGGCGCCACTTTCCGAAAGGACGATGAAGAGCAATTTTCTATCGTGCTCGCTCGAATGTTAAATGAGTGGAAGTCTGGAACCTTTTAACACAGAGTCACTGGAGGGGGATCTGAGTGTGGGGGGCGGGGGGGTGTGCGGTGATAATTTTCCCCCTCAAGTCTCATCCTTGCTAACAGATAATGGCTGTCATGTCCTTAGAGTCAAAACAGGCATTTCGTGGAAAGGCCCCCTTGGAGATTTAAAAGACAAAAAACAAAAGCACAACCAAATATGCGAGCCAAATCCCTCTCAGCTCCTCCCATCATCCCCCAGTCATGTTTTCAAACTGGCCGGTGGCCTGGTCATCTGTACAGACAACAGCCAGCTGTTCGATATTCAGAATAGAAACAGGAGCTGGTGAAGAGAGATGCTCTTTAGAATATACTTGCTGTTTCCATTTGCATATTTTTATTCGCATTTTGAAGTATTGCATTAGAAAAGCTGTATGGAAACGATAAAATTCGATAAAACTTCCTAAATTGCAAAAAAAGATGCTTGAGGTGGTTTTTGCGTTTGTCGAAAGAGAGTTGATGCGCTAAATGGATCATGGAAACTCCTTTACTGAATAAATTCTGACATAGCGAACATCTGTTTCCGCTATCGGCGTCTTCTCGGATATTCCCATAACGTGCAAATGCTTGTCTTCGTCTCCGGACAGCATGAAACAACATGAAGGATACCAGCTGACATTCCTGAAGACCTCTCTCCATTTTCTCTCCTAGTTAGATGCATGGATGTATAAAAGTTAGATGGCCAAAGCGCTTCCAGTTCGCAAACCTGTACTTCTTCTTCTCTGTTTACTGGCGGATTACAGCGATCCGTAGCCTATAGAAACAACTTCTGACCAAACTACGATGTAGCCAAGTTTATTCGCTCCAAACCACTAGATGGAAACGGGCCTAATTCACATTTCTTTCTTTTTTTTCAAACATTTCAAAACTTTGCTTAAAATTTGCTTGACAATTGAATGATTATTTATAGATAATAAGGATTGTCACTTTGGTTGAGATTTAATTCTTACTCATTTTCCACCTTCAAAACACATATTTCTGGTAACTAAAGGTTCACTTACTATCTTTTTCTTAGGCTTTCAACAATATCTTCTTCAGCGGATGGAATCTGCTGTTTCATTCCCTGTCCCCTGTCTCTGTTTAGGAGGTTTTCATCATTGAACAGAGACATATAAAACCCTTGTTATCACATGACAGAAGTGTCATACTTAGGTCACTGAAGGTCGCTCAAGAAGATAGATAGTGGGATATGGTTGAAAGCTCCTGGAAAAAGCAAGTAAATATGTTATCACAAAAAATGTTTTCAAATCACAAACTCTCATTTTCCATATCTTAAATAAGGCACCTTTAGGGCTGCAACTCATTTCTTCTTTCTCGATTATCAATACATTTTTTGGTCAAATAAATGTCTGAAAATAGGGGAAAATGCATGCCACAATTTCCAAGAGCCCAAGGTGCGGTCTTCAAATGTCTTCTTTTGTCCCGAGCAACTGCCCATAATCCAAATCTATTCAATTTACTATCACTCAAGACAAAGAAAAGCTTTTAATCCTCACATTTGAGAAGCTGAAAGCTACAGTGTGTAACATTTCGAGGGATCTGTTGGCAGAAATGGAATATAATATTCAGAACTATGTTTTCATTAGTGTATAATCGCCTGATAATAAGAATCGTGTTTTCGTGACCTTAGAATGAGCCCTTTATATCTACATAGAGAGCAGTTTCAGCTACTAAAGAGCACCACAGACTGCTCGTCATTTCCTATTAAAACAGCTGAATTCATGTGAACATTGGTTCAGGTTGAAGGCTGGTCTTTCTGCATGCTGCACCGTCTCCCGCTGCCCTTGTTTTGGCCTCAACTGGACATTTTTAAGCAGCTATCATTTCGCTCTTCAAAGTGGTGTTGCTGGTGAAGTCCGGTGAGTAGGCGTTGCAGACGGATCATGCGGAAAGTTATATAGCAACCTTGCTGTTCTGCCCTGCTGCTCCGTGTCCTCTCTGCCCGCCGCGGACCGGGGCCAATGTTTGTTTTGCTGGCCACCAGCTCATCATGTAAACTGGAGGAAAGCCCAGAGAGAGGCAGAGAGAGGGACGGAGCAAACAGAAAAACAGGTGAGAACGAGAGAGGGAGAGGGAGGTGAGTGACAGAAGTGATGAAGAAAGAAGAGCCATCTGCTGTTGTGATTTTTATGGGAGCTTAAGGTCGATCCAAAAGTGGATATCATTATTGATTTATAACGTCTAATACTCTGCAGCTATAGGGGAAGTCTATGAGGCTAAAGTCACATAATATTCTGCCTTTTCTTGTTTCCTCACTGATATTTGCAGTGGTGGAAGAAGGTACAGAAGTATTATCAGAAAAGTATGCTTAAGTTATCAAACGTAAAAGTAGTGGTTCTGCAATACAATTCTATGACTGTATTAGATTGTTCATACTTATGCTTCAATGTGTTAGCAGCTTGTTTGAACTACTTTATATGAAGTTATGTCGTTTAATGTAGTTGCTCTTACGATATCCAGAGCATTGATATAGCAGCCAACAACTATTTGCTATGTGGAGTAATGTCTACCTGAGCAGAGAAGGAAGTCGCTCTCCATCTGTGTGTGTTGTAATCTGAGTTTCTCTGTGCTTTGTTGACATAGTCAGGTCGGCCGTGCGTGCTTTTAGTGCATGTTAGTGCATGTGAGCGTCCACTCTCCCACTGGCTAGCTCAAGGCCGCTGCTCTGCAATCTGCTAATCTGAGGGGTTTTGAGATTATTAATGGGAGAGATAATAAATACGTAGATTAAACTCAATTTGACTTTTTCTTTAATCCTTTTGAGAAGATTTGAATACTTTTTATCTCTTTGGGCCTCAAACAGTTATTAAAATGAAATCATCTAAACAATTTAGAAAGGAAATGTCTCTGGTGAAACTGAAACATGACAATAGACCCCAACACTGCTGTTTGGTAAGAGGTCACAAGACTAAAAAGTATGGAAACATCGTATTAAAGGAAAACTCCGACTTTACACATGAAAGTTTGTTTACAGGTGTTGGCGAGTACTACTGCATATTCGGAAAAAAAAAACGTGTATAAATCCTTTTGTGACCAAGTACCTTAAAATTGTAGTCAAGCACTGTACTTGGGTACTTAAACTTTCCTTTCCGCCTATAATGTTAACAAAGTACACAACACAAACACAGCAGACAAACACGACAGTAAACAAAAACGTGCATATTCTGAAAAAAGAAAATACACTGCTCAGGCTGTAACTCTAATATTCTGATGTGCTTTTGAAAGTAGTCTTAATATCCATTTCCGTGGCATTTTTATACCAGCAGAAAATGGAGAGGACAAAAAGGAAAGCGGGATAAAATGCAACCTACTGACATCTGGTTTCAACTCACACAACACTGTAAGCTTCTGCTGCGCCGCTTGCTCCAGTAATCCACCAAGATATGACCCGCTACCCCCTTTCTCCTTCTGCCACCCCTCACACACACACACACACACACACACACACACGCTCTGACTGTTCAGTAACTCCTCTGCATCTGTCGAGAGTCTCAGGTTGTGTTGTAGAGGAATGAGAATCCAGTCAGCCTCTGCACAGTTGGTTCTTCTCATTCAGGTCTACACTTCAGCTCCAACAGTGTCCGGCACTGAGGGGACACCACAGGATCAGGATGGATTACGCTCTGTGTGTTCTGTCTCTATTTTGTTGGGTTTCATGGTTAAGGTCACATTAAGGAGGACCACATAGTTCATTTTGGGTGAAACTAAAGCACTTCCTGTAAAGGATTTTATCCATAATCATCAATTGCTTGTCACTTTTTTCTCTTGTTGCCTTTAGTTTGAAACCTGCCAACGTTTTTTTTTATTTCAGATTAGAAGCCAACTCTGTTAGAGGAGATGTTTCCTATCTGATCAGTGCTGTCATACTGGAGCGATTAGTGTGCGATGCTACAGTACGGTGGTGCAAAAGTAAAGATTAAAAAAACTGGTGTCATTTGACACGGACTTGCAGTACAGCATATCACTTAGGGCTGCAGCTAAAAATCATTTTCATTATTGATTAGGCAATTAACTTTTGGTCTATAAAATGTCAGAATTAGTGAATAATGTCCATCCCGGTTTCTTAAAGGGGAACTCTCCTGTAAAAAAATCAGTTTACAGATGTAGGGGAGCACTACTGCATATGATAGCTGTGTGAAGTCTGGTAAAGTGCCTCACTTGAATCAGCGTTGGTTGGAGCTGAAGTCTACAAGTTTGAAAATCTTGAGGTGTGGAGTTACGCCGAATTCAAGTGAGACCTGCGGTGAGCTGACATGCAATGTCTATGGAAATCTGCGGTGGGCGCTCCTGACCTCAGTGAGCTGCAGCCGCTTGATTCGGCGACAAAGTGAAGCCAACTAAAAGTTTAACATTTAGTGGTGAAGTGCGCCCAGAGAGGACCCGCAGCCAATCAGTAAACACATCCTGTGACTCCTGTGAAACAGGTGAGCACGCCTCCCGGCCGCAGAAGAATGTAATTATTGTGGCGAGCCGCACTACGCCGCTGCCTGGTGTGAATTCGGTGTAGCCCATTCCTTATCTGGAGGCAGGTTTTGACAAGGAAGAAGAATCTGTGGAATAAAAAAGACGATATATATATGACGATAATTTAGGAATGCTAAATTGTAGGAGTGCTCTTTTAAAGCCCGAGGTGATGTTGCATTCTTTTTTTCCCGTCCAACCTAAATCCCAAAACCGTAAAAAATGACAGTTTACTATCACATAACACAAAAAGGCAGCAAATCCTCACAACTGACAAGCTGCAGTCAAGGGATTTAGGGCATTTTTGCTTGACAAATTACTCAAACATATTATCAATTATCAAAAGAGTTGCATTATTATCGACTCATCGTGACATAATTCATCTGAAAATCCGTTATCAGCTTTGCTGAAGTGTGCAATTCGTCTCCAGATCAGTTTATTAACACCAGCTTATGTGAAGGAGCTTGTGAAGATTACTTAAAGAGTATAAGGACATCACGCTGCCACGGTGCATACAATTAGTGACCCCTATAGCAAAGCAAGATACGTCTGTCTTTGCATTTGTGAATTAAGTAACGCGTTTCAGTTTGATATAAGAGTGCGATTGTAAAATCCACTCCACATAGAATATTCTATGCATGGTGCTCTTTATCTTTAGTCGGTATTAGCATTTTTTTATTCAGCTGATAGACAGAACAAAGCCTATTTAATTATAACATTCATTACTTTCTTATCTACTTGGAAAGGGTGCAGGCTTGGGTGAGATATTTAGACCTCTTAGAATAAAGAAAAAGCTGTTCCAGGCCTTAGTTTTTTCTCCCTTTCAGTCTCCATTTCTCTCTCTTCCACTTTCATCACCACTCTACCCATGCATGGTTAATGCACTTTCCGTCTTCTACTACAGTAGAAATTGAAAATGTAAAAAAAAAAGAACATGAGGGAGAGGGAGTTTTTGTGCAGTTGACCATGGAATAGGATATTGATCTGATGAGCAACAACTCTGTTTCTTTCCTCCTCTTTGCCCCCTCTTCAACTTTATGTTTCAGTGGAGCGTTGTTACTGTTTTGTAGACGAACTGTACAGTAAAATAATGTTCTCATTCACTCCGTGCCCTTAGACCCCACTGAGTCCCAGGTGCAAAGTGCTTGATGTGATTGCGCCAGCCTGTGCTGTGATGAATTATAGATTTAGCTGCAAACTCTGCTTCTCCACAAAGTAGCACAATGTGGGATGTCGACATGACTTTACGCCCTGATATCCATTATCACCACCTACAGTGGATCATAGCGAGATAAAAACAGTGTGACCTTTTTATATTCAAAACTCCTAAAATGTCTATCTGACTATTTTAACCTTTTAGGCAAAACAAGTAAACCTTGAGCCGCACAGACACTGTACAAATATAGTCTGTATGTATGAATGTATGAAGTCTTTATTATTGGGTCTTGCTTACAGACCAAAATGCACGACGCAGTATTAGGGTCATTGTAGGTAAAAATAATAAAAACAAATTGCAGAGCCGGGGGGGGGGGGGTAATATTCTGAAAAAAACAAATTTGATTAAAGTCATAAATTTGCGAGAAAACACTCGCCAGTCGCCGTCTAAATTTCGTTGCGCCTAAAGTAGTGTTATTATAGTAAGGATGGCCTCTGAGCGGGGTGACGTTTTCTTTCATGTTCTTTCTGTGTTATTTTATGAACATAATTCTGACACAGCATGCATTGTACTTTATCTTTGAGTTAGATCTGTTGTACATTTTATTTTGCCAATGGATTATCAGATAAATCCTAATATATATATATACACCGATCAGCCATAACATTAGGACAGCATGGGCACCCTGACTGGTCTGGGTCTACGCAGCCCTTGTACAGAACAAACTGCGATGCACTGTGTGTTCTGACACCTTTCTATCGGAACCAGCATTAACTTTTTCATCAATTTGAGCCCCAGTAGCTCTTCTATTGTATCGGACAACACGGGCCAGCCTTCGCTCCCCACGTGCATCAATGAGCCTCGGGTCTGACCCTGTCGCCGGTTCACCGGTTTTCCTTCCTTGGACCACTTTTGGTAGGTCTTTTTTTTTTTTTCGCGTAAATTTGTGATTTTTTTCTCGTAATTTTACCACGTTAGTCTCAGAGAATATCTAAGCTTTTTTCTCGTAAATTCTTGAGTTTTATCCTGGAATATCACCCCCTCTCCCTCGACTCCAGATTTTTTTTTTTCTACCTACAATGGTCCTAATGTGCTTTTGTGTAAAGAAGAAAATTGACTCCAACATATTTCACAATCAAATCTACAAACCTTTATTGTCTAAAACAACATTTATAAATCACTGGCGAAAACGTTTACCATATAATACTAGATCGTTCAGAATAAATACTCTCTTGCCTTCTTCACCAAGCTTATGAGACAACATTAACAAACTTAAAGACATCAAAATTAAACAACCATTCCAGTTTTTGATCATCTGTACACCAAAATATTTCATGGAAAATTAACTCTCTTAAATCAATAAAGGACTCACTTTACACCCAAATCACACAGCTCACACAGTCTGTTTCCTGAATAATTTTCAATCTGCCAACCTAAATGACCGGAGGAGGAATATCTGTTAGTATTTAGCATGTGTTCCCTTTTCCAAATTTCATTATTTTTACATTAAAATCCCCCCAAAATAGCCTAAACTCAATTTAGCAGCTGATCAACCACAATAATGATTGATAAATCACAGAAGACAAGCCCAGTGTACGCAAGCACATACACATGCATCTGCTGACGCTCCTTGCAGTACAAATGCCAAACATTAGCTGCGTGTTTACTTGGATAAAGTGCACTAACGTAATTTGAGGCACGGCGCAACAACAGATTGACATTTCAGCATTTTAGTGATGCATAATTTAACGTGCCTTTCGTCCCTCTGCTTCCCCTTCAATCAAGCATCCATTAACACCGAGCTGTTGAGACAGCGGAAGACAGCGAGAGAAAACACAAATATGGTCCCTACTCACACATTACACCTCTACATAATACAGAAGTGAGGCAGTTATTTTACTTTACAGAGTTTTGTCTCACTTTTATACTGAGTTAAAGTTCTAGACAACTTTATATTGTCCCAAATGGGCAACAGAGATGCAGCAAGCATACAAAACAAATACACAGCACTCAGCATGGACCCAAGAGTAAACAGTACAGGATGTACAAACATAAAATGTGGAGGAACTGACTCAAAACCAATATTTAGTGTATAAGAGAGCTTCTCAGAGGCAGGCTCAGATGTAAAGGCGCACATTCGGTACAGTACATGTAAACATACACACTGATACATGTCAACAACACTATACATGTACATGTACATCATTTTCTGTGTCTTCATCATCTACAGGATCAGCATATTGCTTCACCCTGGCAGCAGATTTTGCACTGTGGATGGTGCTACGGTCTGTAAACACCAAATAACCTTCGTTTAAACTACGTTTAACTCAGACATTAATGGAAAAAACTGGCGTCGGCTCACAGATCAGAAAAACGGATGACTTAATGAGAGATTGAAGATGTAAAAGTGTTGTTCTTTTTCTTATTTTTATGTTGTTTTTATGTGCTTTAAGGATTCTTTGTCAAGTCCCGGCTGCATCATTTTAAGTTTGATGAATAAATAGAAATCATGAACGTGTTATTCCAGGCCTCTGGCTCAATATTTTATTTGACTTTTACCAAGAGCTTCTGTGTTTTGGGGGCTACTTTGCACTATAATCTAATAGTTCTCCAATTATCCCTCATTTAAAGTGTCTTGGTTTGTGAATGTTTGAGGATGTGTGTAATATCTCACATTGATAACATGTTGTTGGGGTTTTATACAAACTCAAACTCTTCAATCATCCCCTTTTCCCTTTTTTTCCACCTCCACTCAAGGCCACAGTGTTGTGATATTTGGACAGCGGCCCTTCACTGTTCACACTTTCCTCTTGTGCTGTCAGCCAAACAGCCAAAAACTTGACGACCTCGCTATTCAGAGAGCTGAGAACAGCTGTATGAAACCTTCTAACCACCTTGACAAGCCCTCGTTAAAATGGCCCGGAAATGTCACTCTGATTCAAACCCATTCGTTCCTCGTTCCTGTTTCCCCCCCAGCGCTCACCTCCAGTCTCACGCTGAAGCTGTTTTGGCTGTAACTCTGCTCTGTTTACCTCCTGCACACTGATTTGGCAGGAAAGGCCAGGCAAATAAATGTTTTCTCTCCTTCCCTCTCGTAAAGGTTATGAGAGAAGATCAATTATGAACACACTCCTTTGCTTTAATGGTGATTGAATAGATTTTAGTTTGCCTGTAGGTGGTTTCAGTGGCTGGTTGAATATTGCTGCTATTCAGCAAGGAAAACAGACTATTTCACAGTTGGACCATTGTATTTGTAGTTCATAGATTGTTGGATTGCTTCACAAATGGACATGTTATTTTGAACTTCTGGTGGTTTTGGACAGGGAAGCGTGGTGATCTAGTGGTTAGCACTGTTGCTCACAGCATAATGGGTCTGAGTTCAAAGCTAGAGGCCAGCTGGAGTCTTTATGTGTGGAGTTAACCCCCTTGTTGTAGACATGCAGCTGAGGTCAATGGGCTCTAAGGGGAATAGTTGTGTTTGTCCACCGTGTGATAGACTGGCTAACATGTGAACAATATCTTTACACACCCTTTATACTGTACATAAAATAAACTATTTGTACTTGGTGTTAGCACTGCTTTTGCAAAAAAGCAAGAGTGAACAAAAATATTATGTAACATTAAATAGCCCAAGATTATTTGTGCTGTAAACTAACAAATGTCATTTTTCAGGGGAGCAAAATCTGTTACTTTACTTTAAATAGGTACTCCAGCAATTTAAAGGTAGGGTCGGTAATGCTGAGAAACTAGCAAAAGTACACTAGATTTTAAAATTATGAATGAAAGTAGCTATCAGCACTAGCTCTAAAAGTCACTTAATCTATTGAGAAGGTCACCAAGTCGGCAACACTGACAGTCCGTCCTTTCAGGCCTCCCTCCAAAGCCACTCCCCCACAATTATCATCACAACGTAAACAATGAACATGGCTATAGTTAGTACTCACAGCTGTCAAGCTAGCAGCTTGTGCAAGACTCTGGTGACGCACAATGAGTGCACGAGCAGAGTGCACGCAGATAGACAGGTAGGGAAAGGCAGGTAGGGTTTATTACAGTCCTGCAACAGCCACAGATACCTATATAGATTTTTTTTTTTTTTGTCAGAGCATTTAATTTATTGATTACTGTCAGGAATTAATGAGAATTTCAACAAATATAATAAAAAGTGTATTTGAACAGTACTACCAACCCTACGTTTAATATTCGACTCATACATTTTTATGGAATTGGGAGCTATCATCATTCTGTGATTTTGCAGGGAATATTAGGGGTAATTCGACTACTAACCGGGCATTGCAGACCCAAAACAGCACTGCGTTAATAAAACAACTACAACACAGCGGTCTGTGTTGGTGGGGGCATGTTGCTTTTCAATTACGGATGAGACAATGAATTGAATCGTAGATCCATGACTTGGATGGTTTATCAGACAATAAAAATAATGCACAGTGTCTTATAATATTGTGAGACAGGAATTCTAACTCTGAAAATGTACTTTTATCCTCTGTTGTGAGGTTCGCGAGGAAAACAGTAGAATGACCTCCACGTTACAAAATCTACCGGGAATGTGTAGCATGTATTTGATTGGCCAACGTAGTGCCTTACCAGATGACGTTGCATTGTGTTGCGAGCCAGGTTCTTTTTTTTTTTTGCAGACGAACATCTCTTGCGTTGGCACCCCCGCTGCTTCAACACAGTGACCTCATTGAAATGAATGAGGAGGGTGTGGTTTTTATTTTTTTTGTTTCAGTATGCCTTTAACAATAACACAATAACATCCTGCATGAATCCAGCTTGTCATTGACTATGTTTTATGTACTGTATATAACAACTCCCATTTCCTGAGTGCGGGCCATCTCTATAAAGAATTTAAATGATACTGTTATTGTCGAGGAGACTTGAGCTGCAACCTTTCAATGTGGGCAGAGGAAATCAATATTAATGTGGAGTGTGAATTTAATAATGGCTAGACACAGGGCGGACACGTGCTAATCTCAAGTAGGCGGCCTTAGATAGAGAGATACAACTGAACGGATGAAAACAGAGAGAACGTTTCAACGAGGGTTATGCTTTATATTTCAAAAAGGCAGAAACTTTATAAACAACCCACAGGTTTTTAATATTCTGCAACCTGCATGCTTCCAAATGCATTTCCTCATAAAGGCCAGCGTCCCTTTTTAGTTATCTCCCCGTCTCCTCTCTTTGTTTCATTCTGCCCTGCCTCTGCATCTCACCCTTTGAGCTGACTACTGACAAGAAAAGGAGAGGCTGCACTGAAGATGGGTTATAATAATGTCAGCAGTATTAGAGATTACAAGCGGGGACAAGATCACTGTGTAAAACATACTGCGGTGTGTGAGCCATAAAGCACAAAAGTAGAATGGGAGAAAAAATATAGTGTTAGTCGTAATTGGCCCCAAAATACTTCCCATTTATTGTCGTTTCGTCCTAATGGCTGTGCAGTGTCATTCCAAAGCAAGATGGGGATAAGTGAGATATCCTGTAAATTTCAATTCTCTCTATTATTAGAGGAGCACTTTGTTTTTTCTCTCGTCTCTAGACAAACCTTTGTCAGCACTGTCGCTGTTTTTGAGAAGATATACTGTATATGTGTGTGTGTGTGTGTGTGTGATCCCAGTTCTTGAGCACATCAGGTTCTGCAAACCACAGCATCTCATCTGTGTGGTAGTATTGCGCTTCAGCATGCCAGATGAGGCTTACGAGTACACAACAGAATCAGAAGCAAGTGCTGTTTGTCCCCAATAACATTGGTACAAATGCATTTATCGTAAATTTATTTTTTCTTTTGATCTTGATGAAAAGTCTGCCTCGTCTACAGAGGGACATATTTAATAGTTTATCACATAACTACACACAAGCACTGCATATTTATGCAGAAATGTTTGTTTGATCATGTGATAATGAGATAAACTGCAGACATTGTGATATTAATCACTATACTGCAACACTCAGTGCAGTCTAATATAGAAAGAACCCAGAAGTAAATTAAGCTAATGTGCATATGAATAAGATTTTGACAAATGTTTTAAGTAATTTAGTTTATGGTGAATCTAAAGATGTTGCTTTCAAGATGAGATAAATGAGGAGGTTACATATTTATTTGGTTTTGAGTCTCTGTTTTGAATAATCACATCAGATATCACGTGTTTTTGACATATATTGTACTCCTTTATTACAACTTGAGTCTTATTTTTGTAGTTTTGACCATAATTTGCATCAGTTATGATGGAATTGTATTAACCAAAGTAATCTCTGAGATCTAAGATGTGGGAACACAACAACAAATTTTTACACTCAGTCAGATGGTTGTAAGTCCAACAATTTGTTAGTCCAAATTTGAACCCTGATGAAGACAAGCCACTAAACTAATAAAAGCATTTCATAAAAACTCCACAAACTACCACTCCTTTGCGTGTATAGAGTATAGAGTGGTGCAGGAATGAGTCCTAAAACCCGAACATGAGTTAGCGTTTTAGCACTTCCGGCGTCCTCGTCTGAAGTCATTGGGTTATTTTAATGGGTTTTTAGTTAGATGCCTGATATAAGGTTTGTAGTTTACACAAGCTTAAGAGATTTTAACGTTTTGAGGGGTGAAATAAGGGTTTACTTCAACCAAACCAGAGTTGGTGATTGTTGGACAGACTAACACGACAGTTTTGGTGAATTTTATTTTGTTTCTGTCAAGTTTGAATGAAGTGTTTTACAATGCTCCTCCACTGTGTCAGTGTTTAATCAGGATTTCAATCAATTTTGCTGATCTCAATATAAACAAATACACGTGGATGATAACGCAAGTGTATCCGGGTACGGAACAACATTACTAATGTGAAAGCTAAGCAGCGGGGGAGTGGGGAAGCGGTCAATCGTACTGGGGCACGATACGGATCAATCTTACCTAATATGAAAAAGCCCTGAGACTACTAAACATCATCACGCCGACTCGTCCGCCTTTGCAGCCTCGTTGTGTATACTCACGCTCATGCGACCGTGGTGTAGTTCGTTTGTAGCCTAACGTTAGCTTTTTACCTCTGGCGATTGCATTTACTCTTCAAAGATCATAAAAGTGGTGTTCATTTATATTACAGAACAAAACGTGTAAGTTTCATAAACGTTTGTTTACCACAGAGCTTATTTTCTGCAATAATCCAAAACCCAATGGAAAAATCCCATTGGCCTTTTGTCGAGGGAACTAGGGCGATGCTAACGTACTGGGTTGGCCTACAAAAATATAACATCCCTGCACCACTGTAGTTGGTGAAAGTTGAACCAGTCTGTTAGCTATAATACAGTATACGCTTAAAACGGACAGTTTGGGTAATGCTTTTACCGTTTACTTCCTCTTCCAAATAATTTTGGCTGACCTAGGGGTTAGATTGTCTGACTGCTCAAGTTTCTTTGTTTCATTATAGCATTGTTGTCACATCTCAGCAGTTACAAGGAGTGATGGCTAAAACTACGTAAATAGAAGTTGTATTATACTGTCATTATTCTGACGATGTGAGGGCTAAAAAGCAAAAAGGAAGAAATGTGTGACAGCAAAGCACCGATCACATTTTGCAGTCAGTTGTGTGTCTTAATACGTTGAAGCTCCATCTCTTGTTGTTTAGGGTAATTGAAAATGAAACAAAGTCATATGTTTAAAATAATATGTCTAATATCAGCGGGTTTACAGTTGTCACAGTATTTATTATTGTCCTCTTTGGACGGGGCAGTGACCCCCTAGAAGTTTAAAGCTGTAAGTCAAGGATAGTGCTGCTTCCATTGATGATGATTGATGGATGTTTAAGCGATCAATGTAGCGTCCGCATGATGGCCAATGGGATGTAGTATGATAGCAGGTGCTACCGGGCAATAGAACCATCCCTCTAAGCGGACTGACCTTCAACTTGTTTATCTTTACCTTCCTGTCAGCAGCCCAGCACTCAGAGAAGCTCTGTGAAATGAGAAAAGGTATTTGACATCTTGATGAGGGAACCCAGAAGGATATGAGCAGGGATGAAGCACCATATTAAATCTGTAAGATAGAAAAGAAAAAAAATTCTCTGTCGATAGCAGCTATCACATCTTTGAAAATAATACATATTGATTTGGCAAATGGAGATGATACTGTTCTCCTCGAGGTCTCAGCGGGAGAAGCCTGTTGTACTCGGAGCTGTGAGACAGCAAAAGCTTCTTTTTGAAAAATGAAACAAAGACAGTGATTGTAGTGTGTTGGGAGAGAAGAGCATGACCTTCACTCTGTGAAAGACATCATTCTGTCTCTTTTTTTTCCAGTTACTCTCCATCCTTTTCTCTCAGTGGTACGGTATTGAATAGTAGAGAAAACTGACTGACTTGACCAGGAAAAAAAAGAAATCGGGGAAGGCCGAGTAAAGATAAAATTGTGGCTGTTCAAGGAGATTTGAGTTGTTGCTAGTTATTTCTGCTTTCAGTTTGTGTGTGAATATATATATATATATATAGAGAGAGAGTAGCTGTGTTCTGTATGTACAGTCCTTTTTTATGGTAGAATCACCTAAAGAGTGTGAACAGGTCGACAGATCATCCGAGATTTTAAAGAATAACCGTGATTTCACATCAGATGCATCCAAGGTTATAAAGTGTTAAATAGAACTTTGACAAGAGGTGGATATTCTGACGGCAACAATGTCACATCGAGAAGGACGGAGGATTTGGAGATTGAGGTTTTTTGTTACTGTGTGTAACTCTCTTCTCTTATCCTAACAGAACGTGGGTATAAAATATCAAACAGGGCACAACAAAAAAGCTATTTCAGAGAGAAGCAGACAGAAGGGTCTACAATGTGCATTTGAAGGATCCATCCAGGATGTCAAACTGACTCAACAGCAAAAACAGGTTCAAAAGATAAAGATAGAAGCTAAAACCTACAGATCACAGTGTAAAAGTGAACAACCACACTAAAAGTGCTTGTTTTTGCCACTGACAGGCTCAGGTGGTTATTATACGAATGCAATATTTTTTGTTTAACCAGAAACAGCAGCAATATTGCTCTCGCCAAATACACCAGACCCCATTGACAAAAACAATCATTTTACCGTGTCTTAAAACACTCTTCATTTGAGTCGACAGAAACAGATGCTCTGATACCATTTTTTCCTTCCCTATACTGATTCCGATACCTGAACTTGTGGCATCGGCTGATATCAAGTACCATCCAGTACTAACGTGATGAAAAAATATAAAGTTATTATTATTATTATTATTATTATGTTGTGATTTAACAGCTGTTTACTGCTGGCCATGTATGAATGTGATATGATTATTATCTTTGTTATATGGCCTGGCTCAGGTTAAAGCCTTTGTGAAACATGAACAAATACATACAGAGAATGAATGCAATAGAACTTTCCTTTATTATTCTGTTTGTAATTTACAAAGAACATAAATAAATGAAGCTAGGAATTCATAACAATTCTGTATTCTCTTCGTTGTCTCCTCAGTAGACAGCCTGTGTGCTAATGTGTCCTGCAGGGTGCAATATTAACACACCCTACTAAGGTACTGCCACCCTTCGAAACAGAAGCCTTACATATTTTACATATCGCCGTTTTACTTGTTGGATTTTCCACTTTGAAACATTGCCAAATGGCTGATATTTTCCTTGCTCTGACTACCATTAACACTCTCCATTAGCATCACACTGTTGTTTTCTATCGTCACGTGGCAAACTACCTGCAATCAGTTCTTCTTCGCTGCTCTAAAACAGTAGTTGCCAGAGGCAGCCATGATACATCCAGGGTGACAGCACAGTGAAGGCTACTGCTTTGGAGCGGCGAAGAAGAAGAATTGATTTCCAGTTAAACAAGTTGATTTTTTTTCTGGGTTAATAAATGATGGTATCGGATCGGCGCGTAGACTGGCGTACTTGCCGATACCGAATTTTGGGCAGTATCAGACACATTTCCAATACTAGTATCGGTATTGGAGCAACTCTAAAACTCATTAAACCTGTCTTGGTTTGTCTTTTCACTGTTCCAACAATCGCCAACTCTGGTTAGGTCAAAATAAACCCTTAATTCCCTGCGTTAGATGTGAAAATATCCTGGCTCTACAGCTGTTTTTCCCCGCTGCTTCTCTGATGTCTGACCTCCCTCTCGCTCCTCTCCCGATATTTTCACACCTAACGCGGTGAATGGTTTATATCAGAGTTGGTGATTGTTGAAACAGTGGAAAGATGAACAAGGCGGTTCCAACTCTCTTTTTTTTCTCTACTCTATGTGCAGACTTTTGAGTTTGTATGCAACGTTAGGATCAAAGTAATTCTTCCTCCTCCTCATACTGGCTATGCAGTGTTAAATGGAAGAAACGGCGACAAACATTTGAAATTAGCAACAAAAAAAGTATTTTCTAAAGCAGTCTTTCAATCACTATGACGTCTTTTCCTCTTTGTGTTTTTTTGCTGCATCAGCGGAGAAATTTATGCTGTTTGTCCCCACAAACACACAAACACAACATACATAATATTCTTAGGTACACACACTGGAAAGGCCAAAGCTCAGTGACATTTGACTCATCAGTTGGAAACAAAAGGAGTGGAAGTGAGACAAGGCTAATGGGGATTAAGTTAGGGCAAGCACCTTGACCTAGCTGACACAATTTCATTCACCTGCAAGCTCACAAAGTCCTATTACAGGCTGAAATGCAATGTTCCCTGAGACATGAAAAAAACACCTTTTGTACATAGAGAACAAAAGCACTTTTGTGTTTGTGCGTGAGTGAGTGAGTGTGAATCGGTGGGAGGATGTTGATTTCAGCAGCTTGCAGCAATTTGAGACGGTTTGTCTGTTGCTAAGGAAGCAGCCATTCAACCCTGACTGTGTGTAATAGGCTAGTGTATCTCTGTCTAGCCTCACGCTACGCTCTTCCTCCTGCCTATTGTCTTAGATTTTTCTATCCCCATCGCCTGTTTCTCTCTTTCTGTTCGCTGTCCTTCCTCCCCTCGTCTTTCCTCCTCACTCTCCACCACCTGGCGGCTCCCAAAGAGAGTGTGGTGGCCGCTGATGACTCAGGGGAATGTGTATGTGTGTGTTGGAGGAAAGGTAATTCAGGGAATCATGGCCATTCTCCCTCTTCCTCCCGCATGATGGATTACCAGGCTAGGGAGAGACCTCACAGAGCCTGAATAACCACCTCGCTGTGCCATGAGTCTATAAAATAACCTTTTTAACAAGCTATTCAACAAAGAGAAATAGCAGACGGATCTATTTAAGCCTTTGCATGTATCTGAGTATCTGTCTACTGCCTGCTTTGGTTTGTTCATTAGTTGCTTTGTTGTCTAGTGACTAATGAACCTCTGAGTCAAACACTTGTGATGCAAAAAGTCCCGACTTCAGCTCTAGTGCCGTGTTAGCAGAATTTTTAAGTAGTTGTCAAGCAAAGGTAATACACCACCTGGGACAGTCTGCACCCACAATAACTGTAACAGACTCATCTGTCACTAGAAACTAAAAAAAAAGCAGCCAGCCCCTGAGCTGTACTGTTTATTCTCACCACCAAATAAAAACCATACAATCATTTACGTTTTAACATTTAAAAGTCCTCTGAAATGGTATCATTACTTCCTAAATGTGCAACCCCATATCACACTAAAGGCAAACCGCAACAAAACCACTTAGTTAGACTTAGAAAAAAACATCATGGTTGGTCTTAAGTACGTAACCTACATACAATACGTACAGAAACAATACAACATAAGTACGGAAACACGTCACAGACGTCATTAAAAGCACGAACACCGGTCTCCTGGTTGAAAGTCCTGTGTTTGTTGGACCCATCCACCTCCCCTTCAGCCCACCACAAGTGGCCTTTCTCACTTTTATTCTACATCACTAGCTCTGAGTGTAGCATATTCACATGGACTATCCATGGAATAGGATTTTTGAGCAGTTTGTAATGACTTTATCGGTTAGATTTATTGTAGTAGTTACACCTAGTAGTGTGGGATGAGTCATCACGGAAGATGCTACTGAAGTTTGTTTTGTGAGATCTTTACAGCCCTCATGTACTCCGATACGGACATGGATGGGCAGACAATGGGCGTGCACGCACGTCTGTTTAAACTAATTATTGGGTGTTTGCGCCTGCAGACACACTTCAGTTCACACTTGCATTTACAGTCCACATGGTCTTAACATTTGGGCTGTAAACAGATGGCAGATGACAAAATCCATGTTTCACAGGTGCATACCCGTTTTCTGCAGACTTCCAAATAAACTACAAAAATGAGACGATAATAAAATACCCATAATTGTGATCACTGATATAAAGCTTTTTTTTTTAATAAGGCTTCAATCTAATATACTCACATTTTCCTTTAAGAAATATATACATTAAAATGATTGTGTTGGTCATGAATTATCTTCACTTTTGAGAGTAAATTATGAAGAAAGATTTAAACTGAAGCCTCTTTCATCTTCCAGAGTGAATAAATTGTTATACGTTTACTTTTTTTGAGCAGCCCTTCTCCTTCCCAGACTCACTTAAAGGTGCCAAGCAGTACTGATTCAATATATCACTACCTTCAGAGGTGTTTTAGCAGTTTAAGAGCAGGTTGAAGGTTTACAAGGACCTCATTGACATAAGGTTGTCTAGACTTATACATGAATGATTTAGCTCAGGGGAGGAGAGTTTTATATTGCACATAATTTCAGCAGTTGCATGAAAGCAAGATGAACAGCGCTCAAGGCAGAAACTCAGACTAAATTAACGCTCATATACTGAAGCTTTGCACACACACACACACACACACAAACATTTAAAACAACTTAAGCTGCTCAACTCATTATGTAAAAACTACTTAATTCAAGGACAACTTTAGTTATTATTTCCTTAGCCCATAATATTTTAAATAACTCAATTTTCAAGCTTTTGAAACATATTTGAGGAGATAAAAATCCAACAGCATTCAAAATTGAGATCGGCATTAAAAAGAAAGTGACTCCTGTACTCCCATTTCCCCGAGCTTTCAGTGCCGTGTACTGGACAGTCCTCTGAAAGATCTTAATTTGTGGTAAATGTGCACTTGGGAGAAGGAGGTCACACGCTGTCTTAGCCTGGTCAGTGGGATATTGCCACTTTCCTTCACCATCCCTCTTTTTTATTATTTTTCCCCCCATCATATGTATGACCTTTAAAGTGTTGCAGAATGGAGGGCAGCTTCTGTTGGGGTTTAATTATAAACTGACCCGAGGTCACATCATATCACAGAGGGCCCTTGAATATTATTCAAGGAGTTAAGACCAATGACGTCCTGTTGCCGGGCTACTGGCAGCGGACAGATGATGAAGAAAAGCAGCACAACAAATGTGGGAAAGAGGGCAATCTATCAAAAGCGCTTTAAATCAAGCCAATATAATAAACATGATACTGTGTCGTATTTTGGTATCAAACCTGTGCCCAATATTGAAATTCATCGACTTTCTCCGCATGTGGCTAGAAAGAAGGTTCTACTACAAAGAGGAACTAATTCACTCTAATCCTCTTCTGATGATCAAACCAATTCTGATCCTCTAAATCCAAAACAAAGATATTAAATCAAATCCGTTATAATCCACTGTAGCAAACTTTCTGCAAACGAAACATCAGTGTCAGGTTTAAAAAGGGTTTTAACTTGGTTTTGATTAAATTTCTCCCAGAGATTGCTTTTCATTATAATTTCATAGTTGGAGCTAATTGGATTGTTAATTAGAAGTTTGAGAGGTGTCTCTAAAACACTTTGTACCCTCCACTCCACTCTCTGTTGGAGTACTATTTAACTGAGAATCATTA
Organism: Sebastes umbrosus; assembly: GCF_015220745.1. Classification (NCBI taxonomy): domain Eukaryota; kingdom Metazoa; phylum Chordata; class Actinopteri; order Perciformes; family Sebastidae; genus Sebastes; species Sebastes umbrosus. Next base: position 13,116,867 of record NC_051280.1, on the reverse strand, counting down.
ATACACGGATTAAAGCAGTTTGTAGACGGTACTTATATAAATGATATTGATCTCTCCCAATGTCATATCCTTAGTCTGGAACAGATGGCAAGTATTTGACCAAAGTGGGTCAAATCTTTATTTTAAAGATAATATTGAATGTGATTCTGGTGTTGCTATAATGCTGCTCTTATTCTCCGCATGTAGGCTTGTACTGTAGCCGTAGCAGATCTCCAGAGTTCGCTGGTTAAAAGCACAAACATTTCGATTTTTGTTGATGTCACATTTCTAGTTTCATATGATACAAGTATCTTCACTCTAGCTATAAAACGGAGTCCGCTACAACCTAAAAACTGCAAGTTTCGTTAATGTGTTAAAGAAATTAGTGACTTTAACGTTGGATGTTTTCATATTAACATTACAAGAGAACAGGCTTTCAAGATGAGGACTAAACCGTGTTTTTTGGGAAATGTTATGTTCTCGAGTTTGGTTGAGTTACTGGAGTGTAAACTTGCCCAAACCAAATAATGAGTCGGACAGCGCCGCTAACGTTAGCAAAGTAGCATCTTGGCTCCCACAAAGTGGATGTGGAATAATGTAGATAACTAATGATGTGCTCCTAGGTTTTGAACGTAGACCTTTGTTGACCATTTGTACGCAACGCAACAAAACTACGATAATGGCAACAGTTAGGTTTTGGTAACAAAACCATTTGCTTAGGTTGAGGAAAAACATCATGGTTGGGCTTAAAATAGTTACGTAAACTAAGTAAAACATATACCGAAACAATTTAACGTCACAAACATCACTAAAAAACACATCGCAAACGTCACTGACGTAACACTAACGTAACACTAACGTTACAAAACATAACACTGGTCTTGACACTGGACTCCTGGTGTTTGTTGGACCCATCCACCACCCCCTTCCACCCGCCATAAGCTGTCTTTCTCATGTTTTATTCGACGTCACTAGCTCTGATTGTAGCATATTTTTAGTCAGTACAGACTACATGGCGTACAAATGACACGCCAAAAGCAAGAACAGCGCTCTCATTATACGCTAAATGCCTTGCAAATTATTCTGTCATCCATACGCCTTTTTGTGCGACCAGGCTCCATAAACACACCTTTTAACCTATTACTTGTAATTTTGTTCATGTGTTTAAAAACAAAAGACACCATCGAAACCCAGTGGGTATAGCTCTTACTGCAGCTCCATGCACACAACAAAACACATACCTGAAACTATGTTCTCTATGCACGCATGAGACTGGGAAAGTGTGATATTCTGTTATGTAGTTCATTATGCTCACTTTGAGATATATTATAGCCATCAGTCTGTTATCATTTAGGATTTATCTGGCCGTCAACGGGTATAATTTCCTCAGTGCACATTTTTGAACATATTGAGACAAGAGCAGGCAGATGGTTGCAAACTAATTTCTCATGGCATCCTGATCACATTCCAAGACTCCAACCCTACTGGGACCAGTGCTCTAATTTCCTACATAGAGCTTAATAACATGAACTTCCTCAGCAACCACTCACCAGGTGTAAAACTGGCTGGGAAACACGCGGGCGACTGACCTTAATGACATGCTTGTGAATTATTAATTGAATCACATTTGGTGCATTTACATATCAAACCGCAGAGAACAGGAATGTATAGCTGACGAGAAGCAAGAAGCGAGGTTCATATTTTTCAATCAGAGCTTTTTGTGTATTGATTACTTTCAAAATTCAATTTCAAACCGGTTATCTCTGTTGTGTTCCGCTTTATGCTTCCCTACTGGGTACTAGCAGCACAATATTAAAGCTCTGTTAGTGCTGAATATTTGTGATATGCAGCATGAGAACCGTCTGCCTCTCTGTTGTCAGTGCTACTGTATAAAACAGGAAATTTGGGACATATTTTCAAAGTCTACTACCGACAGGGAATAGCTGACATTTATCTTAAAATAACCTTTAGTCAAATGGCCTTCAGTATCTCACAGCGGTGGCTTAGTCCTATTTGGCTTATCATATAGAGAGGGTATAATGAGGACAGCAGATAGGCGGAGGCTTAGGGAGACACCTTTAAAAAGCCACAAAGCACCAGTGAAGCAGCCGCTCTCTGTTTATAACAAAGAGAAGCCAGGGTGTGTGCGAGGATAACGGCTGGTTACTTCGGATAGAAAAATGAAATTAGATTTCGACCACTGAACATTTTTGGTGTAAATGTTGAGCGTATGTTTTTCAGTGACATCATTTGTATTTGAAAAGCAGATTTGTTCACTCAGAGAGCTGATATTGTTTTATTGTTCTATGCACACATTTACACTATTGGTTTTGCTGTATCATAAAGCCAAGCAGGGTATGTTTTGGGTCCCGTTTGTCAGTTAGTTGTCAAGATATCCCAGAAAGATGGCTGGGAAATTTAAATGAAATGTAGTGGAGGGTTAAGTCGGTGACCAAGGAAAAAGAGATTAGGTTTTGGTGTGTATCCAAATCCAGGTGTTGACAAAATTATTTATTGGCAAAAGATTTTCAACACAACATTAACTAATAACGACAGCAGCAGCAACAACAGAAACTGATAAAATGCAATCACATTATCAGTGTTGTTTTGGGGTTCATTTGTTGCTCCGTTCCGATGTTGCTGCTTTGAGTCTCATAGAGTAGAATATATAGAATATTGTCCATTTTTCTCAGGAGTCAGTTATTCCATTTAGAAAACAATAGCTTGCCAGGGGTCCTTGTCAGAGGAGCTATTTTCCCCTAGTTTGTCATAATAGCTTATTTACTTTCCACTAATAGTATTTTAAACCAATATAAATCACTTTGTAATACAGTTTTCTTCAGAGAGATAAAGTACCGTACAACTCATAGGCACCTTATATCCTACCTGCCTCAACACCATGGGTGCTAGGGCTGCACTGCTCCCAGGCTCTGGAAGTCCTTACCTCCACACATCCGACAGTCTGACACTATTACAACATTCAAATCCCACCTCAAAACTCACACGATCAAACTTGCCTACTTACTGTAGTGTCCATCACTTTGTGTGCTGCTAAATGTCTCTAGTTACCTCCGCCAAGGCCGAAGGCCTAGGAAGGAGGTTATGTTTTCACCGGCGTTGGTTTGTTTGTTGTTGGTTTGTTAGTTTGTTTGTTGGTTTGTCCGTTTAGAGGATTACTCCAAAAGTCTGCGATGGTTTTCAATGAAATTGCTTGAAGGGGCGGGGTGTGGCACAATGAACAATCCATTAGATTTTGGTGGCGATCCAGATCATGATCCGGCTTCGGGATTTTTTTTTAATAACTCTGCTCAGCCTGTGCATTAACACCAAAGGCTTTAAGACATGCACAGTGTAACTGATGATGCATTCATGACCTGTCACCCTTCCTCTTTCCTTCTGCCTGTAGAGAGACGGGGTGGAGGGAGAGGGGGACAACTGTGGAATCTGTGTTTTTTCACATTAAACTCTGTGAAATTACAGTTGAGTTATACCAAAGCACACTTGGTGATTGTTGGAAAGAGTAAGGACGACAGTTTAGGTGAGTTTTACTTTGTTTCTGTACAGTCTCCGCTACGTACAGCTGATCTCAGCATAAACAAAAATACACGTGGATGATGGCGCAAGCTTCACGGAGAGGGGGGCGGAGGTCTGCGCTCTCCGAGTGTCATTCTAGTTATATTTGCTTTGCTGGTGTTTTTGTTATGTTTTCCAGTTAGGTTTAGGCAACAAAACTACAACTTATTTAGGTTTAGGCAAAAAAAACAGTTAGGTTTAGGCAATAAAAACTACAACTTCTTTAGGTTTAGGCAACAAAAAAAAAAACACTCACACAAAGACAACTACACATTCATTAATTAATTTCTCCTTTCCCTTTTAGTCATTCTTCCTGTCCCTCCAGCTAAGCTTTCTCTTCTTCCCTGCATGGATAACATTTTCTTCCACCATAGCCTCCACCACTGGGTCGGTAAACTGGTGCTGACAGCTAGAGCTCAAACTCCAACCGAGGCACTTGACTGAACAGTCCTCCAGGAGTGTTTTAGCAGCAAAAATGTAACCGCCAGCCGAAACAATTCCATCATCTCATGAGGAGTCATGGTTGAAATATAAAACATCACAGTACAGTAGGTCTTTGAGCGCTCCTCGTACGGATCGGATCAGAAAGGGGCACTCCCTTTGGAGCAGCAGCACATCAGTCCAAGACAGAGGAGATGCACTTGTCTGTCAAGGACTGAAATATACGTCCATCGCTGCCTCTGTGCGGTATGGAGCGGTTTGTACGAAGTGGTTCATGGTTCAGTGGACATATTTGAGATTAAACACTCCAGTGGGTTGATTATCTTTCCATGAGTGAAGGTGAAGCTTATACACCAACCTACGCTGCTGCCAACATGCTGGATGACTTTCCTCTGCCTTATTCCATCTATGGGGGGTGGACACAATGACACGAACACCTGCACATTACGCAGGTTACTTTTGTTGAGAAAGTGACAGAGAGGTGCTGATTGAACTTCGTAGCTTTTTTGGCTCAAATGTATTTGTTGTCACTTGATATGTTTTCACCTTACACCAGGAGAACATTAGGTAAGGAGCATTATTGCAGACCTTTAATATGAAGAGACCTCTCATGCAGTTTGAATTTATTTAGTTTGATCCTTTTTTGTGGTTAATCTTCCATCACGGCAGCATGTCTTTCATGGCAGTATTTAGTCTCCAGACATTCTGAGTAGGCGCTGATTGTTATAATAGCGTTTGTTATTGTGCTGTATAGCTCCTGCGAGTGTCTTTCTGTCAGAATATTACATTGCGTCTCTGCTGCCTTTTAGACATAAATTATCAGTCTGTCATTATAGACTTTGTAATCAAGCCTCAGAGCTCCAGCGCTGGACCAAATGAAACTGACGAGCATTTTGTTCTTATGTAATTATGTTCCATAGAGTGCGTGTTTACCTTCAAAACCCAAGGAAGTACAGAAACTAAAGACTTTATCTGTCAAGTAAAATATAGCTTTGGCATATTATCAGCACAGAGAGAGATGTGAGATGTGTTATATTTATAAAGCTGCACGTATGCCTAGTTCTGTTTTATAAATTGCAATTGTGGCATACTTTTTTTCCACCCCCACAGTTCGCCATTAATGGACATAGATATACCCTGGATCACTTGTTTGCATATCAATAGTTGTGCTCCACCACTCATGAGACCTGTCAACGAGATATCTCTGTCATCATTATGTAAACTCCGAAAGATGATCAATGATCAATTTAAAGAGCTTATGTTGAAACTTTACAAAGTGCTTCCAAATTCAATAAAATGAAAAAAATCACGAAGCGATGGCTCCAATTTAAATAAAAAGTGATAACATTCATCAGTCTCGTAAATAATTTAAAATTAAGTTTATGAATGTATCTTTGATTTAAACCTTCCAGAAAGCTGTGTAGACCTATCACCTGAAGCTATTGAGAGCTGTGAGAATGCCATCTTGGCAGTGACGACTCCGGCTCCAAAAATTGGCAAAGAGGTAGAGCGTGGATGAGCTGAGGCGGGCCGAATTAATCCTGGTTGCTGAAATACACCAGGTTTAGGCTTAGCTAAGGCTAACAAGCCAAGCTAAGAAGCAATATCCTGGAAGAGAACGGGCTGTATGCTACTCTGTGTAGCCGGCTAACGTTAACCCTGTGGTCTTGTTGCTCCTGGTTGCAGGTTGGTACTGGTGCTAACATATACTGTAAATAAAATAATACTTACGTTAGAATTTCACTCATCGGAAAAACTGGAGCACAGACTTTTTTCAATCAATCAGTTTATTTGTCAAATGAAATCCTACAAGGTGACTTTACAACTCCAGTGAAATGCAATCCCGTCAGCTCCTTCAATTTGTGCATTAATGTAAGCGTTATTTTGTTGTACCAGGCTGTAAAGTCTGTTTAAACTGTTTATTTTTGCTGTAAAGTTTGGCATTTTAACATGGGGGTCTATGGGGATTGACTTGCTTTTGGAGCCAGCCTTAAGTGGCTATTCAATGAACTGCATTTTTTGGCACTTCTGCATTGGCTTCATTCTTCAGCCTGGAAGGTTGCCGCTTGGTAGGAGATAGTGTGCGCACATTTTTATCACAATTTAGATTACAATCTGCGACTACATATGGATAATCTGCATAGTAATGTGTATTACCATATAAGCGTAATAACATACGGGATCATATAATATAATCACATGACATTATATTATGCAACACCTTGGCTTGCGAGCTTATTGTAATTTGAAGTAATTAGTAATTTAAGTAATTTAAAAACATAGTCTGTGCCAGTTAGTTGGTTCTCTTGTCACAGATATGGATTTCCTAGAACAAACTCTCCCTTCGAACTCTGCATCACTACACCGTCAGCTCTTTTAGCCTCAGTAATGTCTTTCAACCATCAAAACGTCTTTTGAAGAGTTCCTGTCCTCCTCCTCCTCCTGCTTCCATCCTTGAACATCTGCCTTCCCGTGTGGAAACATCCTTGAGAAAATGCGGTCGATATTCTGTGATCAGTCGGGCTAAATGATCTGATGAACGCACCGATTAAAGTAACATCTAGTGGTTATTTTGCATTGCACGACATGTGGAGTCAGTAATCCTCTCTCTCATCTTTATGTGTTTGATCATCTGCCAATCATTAAAAAGTTGATTTCCATCATCCACATCATTAAATCACTGCTCTCTAAATTGGCGGATGATAAGAGCTGATTATATACAGTATATGGTGGAAAATAAAAACGTCAGATTTCTTTTAGCATGTGATAAGTGGAAAATCTGTGTTGAGTTTAAACTCTAGTGGGTGTTTTGACGTGAGAAGTGCGAGTTAATAAGTGCATTAAGGTACTTCAAAGGGAGCAGAGTGCAAGTAAATTTCTTCATGTGTATATGCGAGATGTTGAGAAAAGTGAGAGGATTATGGTGCAATTAGTCAACCGTAAAAATATTCTTGTTGCTAACAGAAACCCATGTAGTTTTAAGACAGGTGCATGAATGCCACATATGTTATTGCCATGCGATATTGCATATTACATGAGTGGGCTGCTTTGGTTACATTGTGCATCAGAATATATTCTCTCAGTTATTTGTGAGTAGAAATGTCTGCTCAGTGTTGCAGGAGAAAATGTGGTAAAAGAAACCACCGCACGTGTTGATATCGTTAGAGACTTCATATTTGTCAAAGTTATTCCTCAAGCATAAGTCCCACGCATTATGTCAGGCATGAAAAATAAAGAGACCCGGGGGGAAAGTATTATGAATTAAACAGCTTAATGAAAGTTTTTAGCGCTGACAGCAATATTCGTCTCCCTCTTCTCATTGTTTCATTGCTGGAACAACTGTTTGTATGGTTTATAGTGGTGGTATTCCCTGTAACTCATTTCTTAAGTTAAGCACTCAGCGCATAACTCTGGTTCTGTAAGGTTGCCCAATCCTCTAAATGTATTAGCTTATTAACAGAAAAAGAAAAGCAAATGCAAAGGCCGGTGAATCGAATGTATCCAGATACAGATCACATGTTAATACCAGTGTAAACAGGGCTTCTGTTACAGTTGCACAATGCATTCAAGAGAATTGGCAGTGTCCCATGGGCCAGAATTTTGGTAACAATAATGACATGTCAAAAAAGTAGCAACTGCTTTTTGGGCTCATACAGATACTGTGAGTTATGGACAAAATATAGCAGGTGTGATGAAAAACTGCTTTGCTAAAACTTCAAAATGTTCGAGGCATATACTGATAGATTTGTTTTGAACTGAGGGATCCAGATAACAATAAATCTAGCTTCTAATGTGTGACTCACAGTTGAAGCTGAAACATAAACTGCTTTATGAATGCTTTTTGTATTCCGATGTGAACCAAAGACAAATCACTTGTTCCTTTTCCCATTGGCCAATTGTAACAAAAAACATTATTGAAATCTGTCACATACTTTTTTTTATCAAACAAATAAAAACACAAACATCCAGTAAAGATCCACTGTTATCCACTCAGGAGTGACATTCTATTGCTTTACAATGAAGAAGCGTTTTTTGTTTGTTTGTTTTTTAACAAATAACCAAATGTACTCTTTTAGAAACCAGCTTCTGCAGTTGTATGATGGAGCTTTTAGCATAATTATTCATTGTCATTCACAGCATTATTTATGAGAGAATCCTACAAGTAGCATCTTAAGTTGAATTGTTATTAACTGGATCAGCTTCCTTTTTGCTGTTGTGGTTTATGGTATGTTGTTACTTTTACTCTGATGATGATGGAACCCCTCTTCTTATTTTCATTGCATCATAACCCCTAATATCACCCACGTTTTAATACATAGGCGTACTGGGGCTCAAGTCCCAGGGCCCGGCTATATAAAAGGGCCCACGAGGCTCATGGGGACAAAAAATAAATGTGAAATTCACAGGGAGAAGAACGAAAATGCTCCGCGGGGAATTTTACTGTGACACAACCTGCCAGGAGAGAAGAAAAAAACTTTTTTCTAGCATCTGTATATAATACACATACACACTTGCACATCTAACCACAAACACACAGCATTCCTGCTGTGCAGTAAGCTGACTGGCCACATTCTGGGCTTACGTGCCCCATGGGGCTCTATCCTCGCAGTGCTCAGTCTGAAAACTCCTTATCTCCTCTCTGTCTCCTATCTCAGCTCTGTGCTCGGCTATGGCAAGGGCAAACCGCGGGCGTATTACTTTATTGGATGACAGAACAACATGCTTCCATCCAGCTATGAGCCAAAGGTTGTGGCCTTTGATTCAACAACAACTTTGAACAAAAACGCATCACAAATAGATTATTCTTCTCCTCTGACTGCTTTCTATTTGTTTCACTGCAAATCCAAAACACAAATAACACAGATGTTTTCTGTAAAATGATGCTTTACTTTGAATAAGCAGCTTGGCACAGCATATGGCCTCATGCCATTTGTGACCCCAAAATACTTGTGATCACTGGAGAGAATGTCAGCAATGATATGAGGCTTATATACAACCGTTACCAGTAGACCTGAGTGTTGAACCTAAATACAGTTTGAGTACTGATTGGATTTTGTACTATCGAGAACTTTTATTTATCAAAAGTTGGCTCTAAATGTCTTGTTAGATCTTGTTTACTTATTCTAGGGATGAAAATGTCTTTTTTTCGGACATTTGGTTGGTCCACCACTTTGGTCCAGATTGAAATATCACAACTATTGGATGGATTCTTGTTTCCCATAAGATGCATTACAGTGACTTTGGTGTTCCCTTGACTTTTCCTTTAGCATCCTATGGGGTTTTTAGTAGGGAACCACTGATCCAACTTTTTCAGCCCAGATACCGATAGCAATACCTGGGCTTTGGGTATCGGCCAATACTGAGTACCGATCAGATACTAGTGTTTAAAGGGACTCTCTGTAAGAATCACAAATGTCTTGATAACATTGACACGTGTGGCCGTTAAGTCAACGACAGTCACCATCCTGTTGCTTCACTAGATATAACTTTTGTGTTTGTGTCAGAGTCTAAGTTGTGGTGGCGTCTGGTTGTTTGTTTGCATTACTGGACTCCATTTCTAACCAAACGTTATAGCTATGTCTAAGGCACTCGCAAGCGCGCGTCACATCACATCTGTTTAACTTTCCCAGAAAAACGGGCCTGGGTTCTTCACATTAAAAGCAGTCTACCGGCTGATAGAGGAAACCCAGAAAGTAGCAGAAGGTCGTTCATTGATTTGAATTGTCACTGGTACAGAAACAATTTTGAGCCAGCTCTACCAATGGAGAGGTACTGTGTGGAATGTGCATTAAAGAATAAAATGAAAGATGGCAACAAATACTACTAAGCAAAGCTTGCTTGAAACCCTTAAGAGTTAACGTAGCAGCCAAGAAAGTACAGTTAGTTGCTGGGACACCACTTTCATCAACCAAATTATTCAGCTGAGGTTATCTTGTATATAAAAGTTTGTCACCCATCATACATGCTCCATATCTTAAGCAATATAATTCAGCTCAGCAGTGTCCTCCTGCTGGTTACAGATCCATGCCAACAAAGTTTATGACCCTTTTGGCCCTCCGTAGCCATCGAGTTAACATCAAGTTAACATATGTCACATAATTCACTTAGAGGAGACTCAGCTGAAGGCTGTAAAATTTATCTTGAATGATACTGCGCTTTTACGCTTTTAGACCTCTCATTCCCAGAGCGGCTATGTTGTTGACCCCTGCTGAACATGGCTATGAATAATATGGAGCAGCTTTAACATCCCAATAGATCATACTGCCTATCTCTTCAGAGTACATCCACTGCACATTTGTTTTAAAAGTCTGATTTATGTTTCTTTACCCATGAGGAGCTTATCTGCATCCAGTGACGTAAAGTAAAAGGTTTTCCAATCACTGTAAAGTAAAAAAAAAAAGTAGAAAGGAGAGAGAAAGAAAGGAAAAGAGACTTATGAGGACGCCGCTTACGGCACGCTATGACTTTTATTACTTTAATTAGAGCTGATTGGTATTCATACTGCAGCCATGTTACCAAAAAACGTTAACAACTCCCAGGCTCTCCATGCTTTCCGCCTTTCACAGCAACATACTAATTAATAAATCCTCCTTGGACAGCTATCGGCTGTGATTAGATCCGCATACGTGTCCTTACACCCTCCTGACGGCAAGAACAGATGATGCAAGCTTAAGTCAATTGTCTAGAAGTGCTGCAAGTCACGCTGATTTCAAGTTTAAAAAAACAAACAAAGATTTATTAATTTTTGAAAGATGTCATAGGTTGGATGTCAAATGTTAGCTTGGAAGCAGCCAATAAACAGTTTCACTTTTTTTTTAAGATTGAAAAATGCAGCGAGAGACAGCAATGTTAATGACTGCGAGTTTTAAAAAACAATATGCAAATATTTACTGTGTAACTAATGCAGCAAAGGACGAAATCTAATTAGCTGATGAAGCATCCCCATCATTAAAGATTTTGTGGCGTGAAACGTTTTAGGTCTTGACCCAGGTCAGGCCCAAAAGTTGGAAAGGCAGGCTCAAGAAAGAAGGCAATGAAGTAGGAAAGATGGAGAGAAACAAAGAAGGAAGGAAAGAAAGGTTGCAATAAAGAAATTAAGTTAGGAATGAAAGAAATATCAAATGAAAGAAAGAAGGAAAAAAGAGGTAAGGATGGCAATGGAGAAGGAAAACAATGGCAACAGTAGTTAGAAAAGTTCAGAGAAACAATGAAAAGAGAAAATCAAAGAAGGGAGAAGGAAAGAGAAAGACAGACAATGGAAAAGAAAAGAAAGCACTGGAAAGGAAAGATGTGAAGTAATGTGGGTAATGCACATGTCCTTGAGATATGATTTTCACTCACTGTCTCTCTGCCAGTAGATCATCTGTTTTTGTTGTTTATGTGACAGGGTTTCTTCACAGCAGTGATTCTCAATGGGGCGTGCAATTTCTCACTGTTGGGTCAACCACCTCTCTGACAACAGTAACAGTCAATTTTCATGGGACTGAATCCTACAGGATGACGACCAAAGAACTCCAAAGCTCGAGTCCCGGAGCGAGACTAAATTTCTAATGTCGGTTCCTCTGACTGACAAAAAACGAAGAGCTCCCTGCTTCACAGGAGTTCGTCTCACTGGATGGGTTTTCATTATGCCACAACAGTAGTTTGAGATGCATGTGGAGAGAAGCCCCGAGGTAAACATTTTGTATGAAGTCAGTTGAAAAAAAACGTTCTTCAGAGGCTCAGGCTCAAGAAATGCGTCTTCCCTCCATGACACCAGTTTAATCAATAATTAAAATACCTAATTACAAATGCCATGTTGGAAGTCATTGCTCATGTTGGGTCCTCATCTTCGCCGCACTAATGAATAGTTATTATATCAACAAATCAAATGATGATGAATGATGAGAAACACTGAACCAAACTTTGCACTCCCATGAGCGTTTCGGCTTCTTGTTTTGGTTTTACGGCCTACAACTTCACTGTTTTGGTCTTGCCGTTCTCATCAACATTTGGGTTTTAGCAAAAAGAAAAAAAACAACTTGATCCATGTGACTTTCCCAGCACCAAACTGCACAAATAGAAAGTTAGTGTTGGACAAAGTTAGTGAGTAGCAAATGAAAGTAGGCTAGTTGAGCCATATATTTCCTTCAGGAGTTGGTGGAGACCAAAACGGAGCTATATAGAAAGTGCATTTTGAACTATCATTGATTAGGCAGAAACATGACTCCAAATGGATTGCTGTTGCTCCGTGTCTGCTGGACGTGTTAATAGGGAACTGTTTACTATCACTTTTACCATATCAACTTTACAAGGTGATACTATGTAAATGTTGTGTTTTCAGCTTTCTCCGTTGTTTCCATGGGAAACAGAAGAACTCAACAGCAAGCTAACAGACACACAACACTGCCAAGTCATCATCACCTTGTAAAGTTGTTATGGCAAACATGTTCGTAAATATGATTGCTTATTTCACATCCAGCAGACATGGAGCAACATAAGGATCCATTTAAAGTCATGTCTCTGACTGTCAAAGACTGTAATAACAATATTGTATAAAAACAAATCTACAGTCAACTGAGGGGAAATTCTGAAACAGTCTTTTCATGCTACACTAGCTTTCACTCCCAGAAAGGAAAGAATCATGATATCATTATCAGCTTGTCACATTTCTGTCTCCTGGTCCATACACTAACAGAGGAATGTTTCCGGATTCTTCCAGCAAGATCAGAAAAATAACTCAGTCTTCATTTGCTTGAGCTCAAACTCAAACACACTGTCTGACACCCACGCAGGCCGAGCAATATCTCAAAGTAATGGGGAAATTGGAGAAGGCTCTGTCATTATTAGGGGAGAGGCAGATGGTGTCCCGTATCAGTCCTGATGTGGAATGTGGAACGGAGAGCTGACTGTATCATCAAGCTGTAGGTTTGATCGACATGCAGCATGTAACACTGTATTTGTGTGTTTGTTTCTGTGTGAATGTGTGTGTCTTACGTTACATAACGAGGAGAGGGAAAAATTAAGTCCTCAGCAGTCCTGCTGAAGGCGTGATGTCTTTGTGCTGCATGTTTTAGGGACATCATGCCATTTCATTCCTGTTTCCCACCTACGGACATAATCATGAACATTCTGTATTAACCATGTACTCTTACACTTACCTATACTTCAGATCTGATACTGTACATACATATCTATATGCAACCAGTGCTTGAAGTGGAAAACAATAAGTACCGGTAATTACTTTTATCCACATGTTGGCCGGTATTCGCAATCATTATTAGGCTCACATTCTGAATTTTTGCAATCAATAAATGATATTAGGAGATATTGGGTTTGGAGGTCCTCCCCCAAGAAAATGTTTAAAGTTTTGTGACTAAAATTATGCAATTTTACATCATTTGGCCCGTTATTATTACTATAGATAATGCCCAATAAGCTTAAAGAAAACTTGCTATATTCAACTAATTATCTGATGATTTACACATATCACAGCCCTGATTCTTCTGGAAATGTTTGCCCTGTTAAATCATATTCTGTTAATCAAAAGACCAAATTCAACTTTTAAGTGTTTCATTAATTATATTTGTTCTCAAATAAAATAAAGTTATGACAAACAATTTCACAAGAAGGACGTGAATATTGAATCGATAAATTACAGCACCCTCGTTCTCACCCCCCTCTCGCGTGCTATGCATCGGCTCGTTCAGATGCTCTCCACATTGTTCTTATATTCCAATCATACGGCTTATAAAAAATGTAAAATATATATTTTAAAATGCTGGTACTGAGATGAATCTCCCAGAAAACCTGAAATGGAGAGGGCAGAGAGGAGTACCGGCAGCTTATGAGAAGTGCTTGTTAAACTTAAACCTTTTATTTGCAATCTTTATATTAGCACTCTTCCCACTTTGTATTGCAACTGCTGCATAGCAATTTCCCACAGGATGAATACAGTTTTATCTTATCTTATCTCACAGTAAGATGGCATTTGGTGTTTTTTAATGAACAAATTAGCCTCACACATGTACCCCATATTTTTATCAACCACCAAGGTGATACAGAGGCAGATGCTTGGTCTGAACTTGATCCCAGATACACAATCTCCTGATACTGCTGATCATTTTATTCTCAGTGTTTCAAGCTTTTTAGTGGAGGGCCAGCATAATGGTAGCATGATATTAATGTAAAGGACACAAACACAAGGTTTGCGCCTTTTCCTTTTCTGAGGGACGTGAACAGATAACTTTGCAAACCATTGTGGAAGTTCAGGTAACACAGGACTGACCAGCAGTGACCCTGAAAATGGGTCATTGAGTTCAACATTTTTAACTTTATGCAAATGAGAATGAAATTTGCCTGAATGCTCCACAGTTATATGTTATAAAAAACACATTGAAAAAGTGATGCAGTGGTGGGACAGGAAGTTAAGTCTTTAACTGATACAAATTATTGATACAAACTTTTCTACAAATATAGAAAAGCACATATCGAGAAGTGACGGAAGCTTTGCCGCATTATTTTGCTGCTCGTAGTGGGTCTTCACCGTGTTTAGTCGAGCAATTTTGCTAATCAATAGACCATATGAGTCATTTTGTTAAGCAAAAAAGCCAAACGTCAGCTGTTTCCAGCTTCACAAATGTGAGGATTTGCTGTTTTTCTCTGTTTTATGTTATTGTGTATTGAATAGCAAGTGAATGCCGTCGCCTTGGGCTCAGGGAACTTGCAATTTTTTCACTATATTCTGACATCTTAGGGACTAAACCATTCATCAAACAAATGATTGACAGAATAATCAATAATGAAAATATTTGCAGTCACACAAATGCTTTGTCTACAGTAGAAGACGCTGGTATTGCAGCTTCAAAAAATCTGTTTCCGTCAGGCACTCAGCTTTTTCGGTGCACAAATTGAAATTAGGCATAGGTGGATCAAAACATACTTCAAAATAAAATACTCCAAGATGCCGACTACTTCCAGAAACGTGTAATGATTTTTCACATCGGCTCCAGTTTGGTACTTTTTCTGACATACTGTGCGATGTAGTCTTTTCTCTTGTGGTTGTAATGCTGCCATCAAAAATTGCTTCTATTCAAAGCTTTTTTGTAATGAATACATCTTGCCTGCATGCGTCCCCTTTGTGGCTATTTAATATGTTATTGTGGATGCATTTTTGTATTTTTATATGGACTTTTTATCGACCATCGTGAGTTTAATGTTAGAAATGAGTCGGTGCTGCTCAGAGCCTGATGTCTAACACTGCAGCAAAGGTGGTTTGCAGGAATATAGTTTCCAGCTGGGAGTGTTAGAGTTTGTGTGTACAGAGTGCCCTTGATGCTGGAGAGGTTAGATGTGATGAGGCACGCTAAGGCTGTGATGCCTGACAGAGAGAAAGAGAGAGGGAGAGAGACTCCTCTGCCTCTGGAGAGTGCCCCTTTTTTGGTTTTTACAGCATCACAGTTGTTTTTGTCACAACCAGAGCCCCGTATGTCTGTGAGAGGAAGTCTGGCACAGCAGGTCAAAGCAACAAGCCACAGCAACCATCTGGCCCCATATTTGTCAAAAATGTCAGGGGGGTTTGGTTCTCTGCCCTTCACCTCCCTGACGCTCTCCTTTGGTATGCCAGTCTCTCCATCTACGCATGGCAGGTGGCAGCTCGAACAATATAATATGTGTGTGTGTGTGTTTTCTGTACGAGTCTGCTTTTTTTCTGAGTGACACATGTCGGCCAACTCCTACAGGGCAGCTCCAACCTTTTCTGTCATTTCTCTTGGCAGCTACTCTGTCATTATCATCCTCCTCATCATCATCATCATTATCATCATCATCATCATCATCTTTTTCTTTCTCTCTCCATCTCCCTTTGTTTCTGTCCGTCCGTCTTTTATTCTCTCTGTCTGTCTGTCTGTCTTTCTGTGTGTTTTTGACCCTCTTCCTCTGTGGCTTTATGCTGTCATGTTGATATATCTGGTTCAGTGCTAGTCACCCGTTTCTCTTCTCTCTTCTCTCTGTCTCTCTCTGACTGATGCTGTCATGTCAAGGCGGCTGCTAACTGTACTCTGGTTTGTCACTCTGTGGTCTCGACCTCGCACTGTACTCTCTCTGTATCGTTTACTGCCTGCGTCTCTGTCACATACTTCAGGTTTTTTATGGGACACATCTGAGTCTGAGGTTGCAGCCTATTTTCTTGACTTGGCTGCAGCCAAACAAATCCAGCTTTCAAGGTACCTAACTGCTAAAAGACACCTAATGAACTTAAGAACTTATAAGGGATGTTAATGCAGACATAGCAGGGACAATGATACAGTAATGAAAATATAACTTTGTTCAGTCAGAAACCATATTTGCATTTCGGCCAATTATTACACAGAACCTTTTTTTAATTTCTCTAAGTTTTGGGAAACATGTATAAAATCATCAAACATCTAGAGTATTTCCATTTGATCGAAAGGTGCAGCCTTGAAAAACATGGACTCTTGGGTTTGAATATTTCACTCTGGGTAAACATCTTATAGCCTAAAAGGAGAGCGGGAACAAGCTGATAGAGAATATATATATATATATATATATATATATATATATATATAGAGAGAGAGAATATATATATATATATATATATATAGAGAGAGAGAGAGAGTGAGAGAGAATATATATATATATATATATATATATATATATTCTCTATCAACTTGTTCCCGCTCTCCTTTTAGGCTATAAGATGTTTACACTCAATGTAATGAATCTTATGTAAAATTAATTGAGGAACTATTACTGAATAAAATTATCATATAGGAATGTCTGTTTTTGGTAAATCTACCAAATTGAATATCTGACATATCAACATAAAATTATATAGAAATCCAATATAGCTACAAAGCCGTCTGTAGCATTAATTAATTTGCCCATAATAGCCTCATACGCCTACAGAATGTTAGACAGTTGACGTGTTTTTAATCAACAAATCTGTATATCTATCAGACACTGTGAAATGATATGATTTTTCCTTAAAGCTACAATACTTACAAGAAGAAAAAAATGTTAATGGGTGAAAGGATGAATAAATAACCTATAGTGTCAGTGAATGTCAGCTGTGTCAGACGTTGGCTACACAGACAAGACTTCTTAGTAGGATCAAATGTTGTTTTTATGAAATTTGTTGACAATAAGAAAAAATATAATAGATCACCATTTATCCTCTAAGTAAGAAATTTTGTTAAGTTGCTCAAACTTTGTATAAATGGAATTTTTATACTTAAAATTGAATGCATTCGATTTTTCTTCTACAGTTTTGAGTCTGTGTGAATTAATTCTGCACAGTAAATCATATTATATGCTGACATTTTAATATCCAGTGTTATTTCAGCTTTGCTCTCTTGAGACTATTTGGCCTTTCCAATGAACCGTTGGAAACATTACAACCTTTAATTAGGAATAAAACCATCACATTTGCTGTACATGTCATACAGAGTATAGTGGGCAGAATTATTGTGATTTCCTTCACTCCTTGTGCACAAAGTATTAAAAAACACAGAACAGTACAATATTACAACATTTTAATTCAGCTCTGAGCCCTCGACACAACATCCCAGAAATAAAAAAAAAAAGAGCTTTTCACTTTTTATTTCCATACGGACATCTCAGCCCAGATCCCTGCAATAAAACTAAAGTTAGCCCGCTGTACAGTTTATATTGGGAGTGCTGTCCTGCACTTATTTACTCACAACAAATTACTTGCTCCATTGTTTCAGTGCAGCAGACTAGCATATCATCACCGGCTGTTGTGTTGATGTTGCCCTGATCTACGTCTATCGACTACGCCGAGGCGGAATAGTAATTGAATTGCCCGTCGTGGCCCGGCCTTTCGCTTTACTTGGGAGCTCCTCTGTGTCCGGACTGCCAGAAAGTCATTACAGCAAATTAGTTATTCTGGCCCCGCGCCAGCTCTGTCACGCTCTTCCCTCCTCACTCTTTGTGTTCGGTGCCAAACTCTCATAAAGCAGGAAACATGCTGCTGCGAGTATGATTGAAGATGTTAGGTTATGAATTAGATATACATAGCCTGGTGTGTGTTTGTGTTTGTGTGTGTTTGTGTGCATGGTTGACTGCAGTATCTAATCAAGCTTTGATGAGCCTCCTGTTTCCCAGGTGGTGGGGGAATGAAGGGATCATCATCTTTTATTAAGAACGCATGGCCGAGTGCATTTAGTCACAAATGTTCATACAGACTCTAATGAACACCACAGCGCTCTCTCATTTTCTCTCGCATGTGTTTTTCTTCTACCAGGTGACCGTTCCCTTAGTTACTGTTGCCATCCTGTCAAGTTTTCCTTTCTTAAACGGCTCATGTGCAGTTTACAATAACTGTGGCAGATTTACCACTCAGAGGTAGAAGTAATTTTTTGAGATGATGCATCCTTGATTTCAGACAGAAGTAGACATAAGAAGCTTCTCATTTCGAGCCAGCGGCAGTCCATTTTGCCTTCTGAAATGCAACCGTTGCTAGCAGATCTGTAATTTTCTACATTTCAGACAGTTAAACTGTCACACAGATTCTAAGTTCATAAGCTACAGTCAAATAAGGGTAGACAGAGCTGCTAACGTTAGCCTAAACTCTTATGGCACAGGTCCACATGAGCGTGAGGGATTGCCTCGCTTCTCAGCATTGGACATCTGATGGGATGCTATATGCACTAGGCGCGTGATTGGATGAACGCTTTGACTCATGGGATGTTGCTCCCAGCTTTCAAACCAACATGGTGGCTCGTTTGGAAACTTTTTTCTCGTATATTACGAAAATAGTTCACCGAAATGTGTTTCTGAAAACATTTTAGGCGAGAAATAAGCCATAAAGTTGCTGAATCTGTCGTCGTTTTAGATCGACAACGATTAGGTCGCGCCGGACACCCCTGATTTGCATAAAGTAGCCTAGACCTCAACTTTATGCAAATGAGGAGCGGGCAACGTGACGGTCCGTCTCTTGAAGCGCAACGCTACGTTACCAGAATGCATTGCACGGGCGCTTACATAGACTATGAATGGGAAGCGTGGAACGGACGGATCCTGTGGACATGATACATTAGCATCCAGGACCTTCTTCCACAGTTTACAAATGGGTGTTCTAGCTGTGAGCGGGCCTCTTTTTTCTTCCACACTCTTTAAACGCAGAGTATCACTCCTACAGTCTCATGCACACTGCTTAAACCATAGAGTGTGTAAAATATGGATGTAGTCTCCATGACGTCACCCATAGGTTTCTGAAGACTCATTGTGAAGCTCAAAGTGGGTTGCTCTGGCCTTCCCCATCTTGGCAGTGACTACATTCCCAAGCTCCCAGGAAGAGCGCAGGGCTTTGAAGCTAAATTTCGTAGTGGTCAAACGATGGTACTACAACTTCCGTGTCCGTCACGTGATGCCATTGGGCCCAAAAAGACTTTTCCCCATAGACTTACATTGGGAAAGAGACGTCTCTAAATTAGCGGATTATTTTTTTAAGGGTAAAATGAACACTTGAATAGCCCTTATTTAAATCATTAGGTCCTAAAAGTTGTAAAATGCACTAACAGCCGAATTCAGTATTCGGTATTTTCCTTCTCCATTCATGTGAATGAGACCCAGTCCAAGGTTGGACTGAATTATACTTAATTTTAAGCCTTAATATCATTTAAACAAGTGAGTTATATAAAAATTCACCATCATTTTTTTTCCCAGGCTGTAAACATGTTTATTTCTGCTGTAAAGTCTGGTATTTTAACATGGGAGTCTATGGGGATTGACTCGCTTTTGGAGCCAGCATCAAGTGGCCATACAATGATGTGTTTTTCAGTTTCGCGTTAGCTTCATTTCTCAGCATTGGAGGTTGCCGCTTGGGTTAAACATGGTGGACAGACCTGCTGTGGCTACAATTGCTAAGCTATGATTGGACAATTGCTGTTCGGGGGAGGTCAGCTCCTTTTTTCCTCCTCAATCTCCATTAAGTGAGATAAGGTGAAATCTCTCTCTAGCTCTCCTGTGGTCTCTCTTTCCCTGCACTCACTGACCGGGCCAAATGATAGGATGAGAGGCCCCACCTCCGTCTATCTGCAGGAGACTGATAAATCTTGTCACACACACACACACACACACATGGACACTCAAAATCTGTGCACGGACATACACACACATTACATTCAAATACGCTCACACACGCTGACTCGCTGTCTGGTGACAATCAGTCAGGCAGAGCACTGGCTGGGCCTTAATCCATCTCCATGGCAACAGTCCAGGTATGTTTCGAACGTGTGTGTGTGTGTGTGTCCGGTGACCAGGAGAAAGTTATATGTTCATCACACACACTCACAGAGGGAGCAGCGATGGATTTATCTGGTGATACTCAGATATGGCTGATAGGGTTAATTGGTTTTCAGAGAGTATGGAGAGAGAGAGAGAGAGAGAGAGACACTGACCAGATAACCGGGAAGCACTGCCAGAGACAGAAAGAGCATGACGCATGAGAGGAGCAGAGAGAAAATACATGCAAGTGATGACGTGAGAGCAGGAAGTGCGCATAGAGAGGTGGAAGATGATTTACCTTTTACCTTAGAGAAGTCAGAGTGAATAGAAGAAGAAAGGATCAAAGATGTGAGGGATGTTTAAGGTCATTTAAATTGGACCCAGCAAATGTTTATTTCCCTAATTTCTTTCTTTTTTCCGTGTTGTTCAAGGCCTTTTAAACTAATTGTCCCACCTCGTAATTTGTCACCGTACTTTCATTATTGATTGGAGTTTGGATGCAAAGGGTTTGAATTAGAGCCAGTTTTGAGGTTGACAAAACAGTCTCAAAGTCCATTTAGTGGTTGCTCTGGACCTTTTAATCATATAGCATGATCCTTAAAAACAACACATGGCGTTTGCCCCAGATATTGTGAAATTGTAGATGTTTGTCATTTAGATCATGTAATATGATTGAAAGCCCACAGAACAGCTACTGAATGTTCTGGTACTAAATTGACCTTGAGGTGAGATTGTTGTGTCAACTGCTGAGTTCAGTTTGTTGCATCTCTCCTTTCTTGTCATCTCTCTACTGTCAGCTCACTAATAAAGTCATAAAATACACAAAAAATCCTGCTTTGTGAAATTCATGTTTGAGGTCATTTAGAAATACACCGTTTGTCTCCCAGAAGGCAATTTAGCCCATTTTACAACCGGTTATTTATTAACTGCAAAATATCCCACTCAGTACATAGCTCGGTCATAATTCATTAAAATCTAATTTAATTGCTCCTCTTCAAAAAAAATACATGTTTATGTAAAAAAAAAAAAAAGAAAATTGGCCAATCAGAATTTTTTTCAGCTTCAAAAATCTAGCAATGGTCACAATAACAGTTGTGATAAAACAAAGTAAAAAAAAGCAAAAAAAAAAAAGCAGTCATTTACAATCAGGCTTAAAAGTATTTAAAGTGTGATACCGAAACTTGAGAATAAGTAAGGGATAATGAACAGCAAGCCAGTCATTGTTGTGAAAGAATCCCTGACAGGGTGATGCTGCTGTCTCTCATCGCCCTGAAGGTGATTCTTTCACAACAATGACCCGCTAGCTGTACATTATCCCACTTATTGCACGGCTACTTACTTAAGAAATCAATAATTTGACACAAAAACGGTCCGTCAGAGTCTGACATCAGAGCTGCGCCCACAGCAACGGTCTGCTATACATTGCAACGGTCTGCTATAAAGAAATAGCAGACCGCAGAACGCTGTCATTAACCAATCAGAATTGAGTATTCAACAACGCCGTGTAATAATATGAATTAATTAAGTTGAGTTAACTTTATTACCATCACAACAAACATTGTTAGCGTAGACATCATGGAGGACAGTCTATCTGTGCTTATTCCTAGATACAGTGTCACCATTTTGCTTTCACATTCTTCTCTTTAACAGAAAGTACATTTTCCAGATGACTTAATTTAATGAATAAATCTACATCATCCTGGTTATTATTAGTTTACTTACATGTACATAACTTCTCATCCTCCATGGTGCAGATAAAAAAAATCTTAACGCTGCACAAAGATGCACCTCTTCAATCAATCATTCGTTATTGATGCGTCGAGGCTTTTGGTCTCCTGAAGCTTCGACTTTACAAACTTCACTTCAACTTTTGAATAAAATTCCACTTAGGGGGGAGCAACAAAGGGGAGGTCAACGAGGGCATGATAAATGACTGTTCGAATGCCGAGTATGAGTGCAAACAGCGAGCTAAAGTGGTTTTAGTGTGGGTGGGTTTGAGCATCAATGTTACCTTCCACCGAGCCCCCTTGCTCTTTCTAACAGGGCTAAACAACAAGAACTTTTCTCGTGATTCGTTTAAAACATTACTCTTTTTCTAGTGAGGTTCGTAAAAATGACACATAAGCATTTTACATCTAAGTCCAGTTCCCCTTGACTTAGCACTTTGCAAGAGTAGCTGTCACTTTTTATAAATTGCATCAATCTAATTCTATTGAGATCCCCTCCTTCGTTTAAATAGCAGCGTGATATCGGAAGGTGATGTTTCAGATTTATGCTTCTATGTCTCTGAGCATTAAGTCAGCAACAAGTTTTCTTCCAGACACTATAACCAGAATTTACATATCTTCGCTTTGCTGTGAAATTTCTAAAAACAGCAACACGTTCCATCACATTCGACAGGTGTGTGTGCAGAGGGATTTCTATCACTCATGAAACCCTTTTGAAAAAGTTTCAAGTGCACATTGAGCCTTCGAGACAGCTCAGATATCGGTGTCATGAATATTTCAGAAGAACCCTGAATGTCTGATGGCAGTTGTTTTTTTACATTCAGTTTTATCTTCAGGCTTGTTGAGATGGTTAATTGGCGATTTCATTGAAGTTGATAACCAGCTCCAGATGGTCCAAACCTCATCACGGGAGACGGTGTTGAAATCTTTCCCGTCAGGATCGACTAAACACATTTCTTTCAGCGGTGTCCTGCCTCGCACACACCGTTGAACCCATTACAGGGAGCGTTGCAGCCACAGTTTCCTGCTGTCAGTCTCTGAGCCGATGCAGTGGAGCAACCGGACACCTTGATGGCAGATGATGAGTGTTTTCCATTCAATTACCCGACCCATATTTTCCCAGGCAGCCAGTGATTCACCCCAGCGGTTTTCCAGTCAGAAGTCTGCTTTCCCAGCTGCTGCCCGCACTTAATCCCAGTTATCAACTGAAAGGTGACGCTTGTCACTAGAGCTGCAGTGTCTACGGAGGCATCTTTCAGCTCATTGTTTTTGTATGGCAACTTTATGGTTTTTGGTTCATTTTCACAGCTCTAATCAGCATCATTTTTCAACCGAAGCAGGCAGCTGTTTTCAGCGAAAAAGATTGGATAATCCCATTGTACACCTCCTGTCCAGCACCAAACAGAAAACAGACAAAGTTAGCGACAAGCTGGTGAACATAGTGGAGTGTTTAGCAGCTAAAGAGCCAGATACTTCCCTCAGGAGTTGGTAGAGACCAAACCAGAGCTAAAAGGATAGAGGATATTTCTCTTAGATTCCTCAAATGGCTGAAGCCAATGTATCCTCTTACAACGGTTTGCATGATAAGCTATCTTATGAAAAGTCATCGTGTTATTTTTCAAGTGTTTTCCTTTAAATGTTGCCAACTTGGTTAGGTTTAGGAAACAATTGTGGTTTGGGTTCAAATAATTACGGAAGTGGCATTACCTAAGTATGGATGTTACGTAACAAATAAGTCAACATTTGTGTTGAAATAACTACAGAAGTTACTTCTGGTTTCACCTGGGTGAAAATCCGGTGTTTTTGACCCACCAGTCCACCCTGACCTCTTCTCTAAACAGACTTTATCGCTCTTTATACTACGTCACCTGTGCTGGCTCGCAATTGTGTGGATTGCATACAAATTGATTACGTGGGTTGTATGTGAATTATAGTGCATTACTTTTCATAGGTGTAGCTATGAACTGCCTGCTGAAGCGTGACTCCAAATGGATGATAATGTTGCTCTTTAACTACTGAATATGTAAATATGCAACTGTTTGCTACCACTTTCACCATATCAACATACTGTAAGTAGATGAACTTGTTGCACTGCCCCAAAGTGGCCAAAAACAGGTGAGAAATTTAAGCAGAAAAGTTAGTGAGTAAAGTATGGATGTGCTGTGGGCTGCTGTTATATTTCAATCGAATAAGATGACACTTGGGTGACCTGATCTTTTGATACATACAGATCCAAAGATGGATATGAAAAGTAGATAGATAAATCAATGTCAAGCAGCTGAACATTTGTAGTTGCCTGAGGTATGCATTTTTCTTTTATCACATCTAGTTTTTCTTTCATATAGAGGCTGAATGCATTTATTGTAACTCCCTCTGGACAAAAGCATCTGCCATAAGAGTGTGATTTAATTTAATGTGAATTATCAGCACACAATGATTTCTATTATTTATCAATGCCAATTACTGCAAAATGCACAAATAAAAGCATGTCGTTTGGAGACTATTGTCTGAACTCAAACAGTCCTGGCGAATATGTAATTCAAAGAGCATTGCAGCAGTGCGGGTCGGCTTGTAAAACGAAATCTATCATTTTGACGGCAACCTGTTTGGTAATAAAATGAATTATGTGATAAATGTGGGGAAGTTTTATAAGCATAGTAAGGGCCTGAACACACTGAATTGAGGGTTGAGGTGCTGGATGTTTTCTTCAGGTATCTGTGAGATTGAAGAACACATGCTTTTGAAACACACATACTAGTCACAGTAAACTCATTTACACAAGGCTGAGACCACATGCTCACGTGCATATGCACACTGCATCATGGGTCCAGCCTGGTGAAAAGCTAATGGAGCAGAAATGTCCTTGAAAGTTAAAAGATGCCTGTGAAATTGCAAATGTGGCGCCAAAAATCGCCGCCTGCTAAATTGGAGTACCCTTTCGCGTTTCACCCTGTCAACATGTAATTTGTTGATTTGTCAAATATTCACACATGAGCGGTTTTACTGTCCCCTGTGGGCCACTGTAGGCAAATTGTGCAGTTCTTTCCAGTGCATTCTGGGTGAGAAAAAATGGAGACAGGTTTTGGTCAGGAAACAACAGCCTAAAGCAGGAAGGAGACAAAATGACAGAAAAAAAATGCAGCCAGCAGCAGAGGAAAATGCAGAGTCCACAAAAAAACATTGTCCCCTCAAAACAACCAATATTGAAAAGAAACTCAACAATAGAGTGGTGGGAGATGGACTGGTTTGAACACAGAGGAAGACTGCACCCTCCTCTTCTTAATGGATTCTTGCCATTTTATAAATGAACAAAATGCAGCTAAAAATAAATGCAGACTTACAAGCCTGCAAACCACAGTATCCATCAATTGGCCTGTCCAATATAATGGCTGTCAGTTTATCTCACATCCTGCAAGTGATATGAACTCGCTTATGGCAGGAAGTGATTATGGAAGATGTAGAGCGCCATAAAGCTGAGATGCTGGGAGGTTCACACACAGACGTCTTATTAAAATGACATACACTGGCCGCAATAATGCTTAATGAGGTTAGGAGCACAAAAAGAGGGCTTGGTTTTTTTTTTTAAAGATACGATATAATATATCTAATGTTATTAGATCGTCTGCAGGGAGCTACACAGTAGATAATCTCTTTCTTTCTGTCTCCTGCACTCCCTGACTCCTTGTTTGTATCTTTCATTTTATTTCTCATTCTTTCTCTCAAACACACAAAAAATGCATATATTTGCACGAAACTTAGAAGCTGTGTCTAAATTGATTGTAGCTTAAAGCACAAGAACGCTCTTTTTCCACTTTTGAGATGAAACTTTTTACTGAAACCTAAAGTAATTAGAAGTAAAAGAAGAGAAAACTAACACTCAAACGATAACACAAGGATCTTGTAACTTTTCATTGTTTTTTTTCCCAGTAAACCTTTGTAACAGAGCTACCGGCTTCTGAAATGTAAACTTTGTTTTGTTCCGTGTCAAGCTCACAAAATACTGGTGATAATTTGGAAAACAGAGTGCTGTAACAAACTAAAATCAATCTAAGTTAAGTCTTTGTACACAATGCATTATGTATCAAATACAAGAAAATGACAAAACATGCCACAAACGGGAAGTGGTAAAGGGGTTCTCGAAGTTCTTTAGCTGACCACATGTTTTCCTAAATTTATCAGATTTGAAATACCAAACAGACAAAAAAAAAAAAACTCAGGACGCAAATTCAGTAGACTTAAAAATATAGTGATAATGTCTTGAAATGTTTCACTTTTTAAAAGCTTATCATTTTAAATGTATCTGTTACCAAATATCAAAATGTCATTTACATACATATACTAGATACTATAATAGATACTTTTAAATCAATTTGAAATAATTTAACTGGACTCAGGACAAGGTGTCTTTTGCCCGAAAAGCCCAGTCTGCTCTGATTGGTCAACCGAACCAAACTCTTTGGACTCCGCTGAGCTCTGCTCTTACTAGCTTTGTTTGAGGGCGTGCCAAACTAGTCGTTATGCAAATGAGTTACTTGGTGACATCAACACGTTACGGAACAAAAGGCGGGACTTCAAGAAAGGCAGTTTCAGGAGCAGTGTTTCTGTGGGGGATAGTAACTCACTTTGGCGTTGACATTGGGCTTTGTATCTTTGCAGACCTTTTACATGCACAAAAAACTATATAACACACTAAAGGAAAGAGGAAAAGCATAATAGGTCCCCTTTAATCATATACAAGCAGAACTATATGAGGTATAAATTCAATTATATATATTTTTTTTAATTAATTATATTTCATTTTGAATTTTTCCCCAAAACTCACCTGTTTATTTACAGGACCTATCTTGTCCTAGTTCCCAAGAACCGCTGGATATTGTATTATTTATGTAAAAGATTTATTTTACTTTTTTGTTCTGAAATATCAGCTGCTGATCTTGCTGCCCTTAGTTTCTGAGCTGACATCAGCCATATTTTGTTCTCCTAACCTCATAGATGTTGTGCCAACCTACTGAACAGACTGTCGTTCAAAAACAGACAGAGGACCACTTCAGCTGATATTTGGAGCCGCAGTGGATTTGTGACAATAGATTTTTTGTTACCTGCACAGGGGATTATGCTCTCAAATCTCAGGTATTAGTGGGTTTACCAGGGGGATTACACATTGTACTTGATTCACGGTCGGTCCGACCAGATAAAGCACCAGTGTGGAAGCAAGTGAACCTCCAAAATAAACTGTATCCTGAACAGAATTAAAGACAGGCAGCAGATGCATTAATCATCTCGGAGAATCTCTGTACTGTCAAAAGTGGGTGGTTTTCCCTAATGGCCAAAGAATACGTGACAGCAGAAAATGTGTAACAGTAGTTCATTGTTCTGCTGCATACTGTAGATACTGAGACATTCATCAAACTGGAACCTTTTTTTATAATATGAGGAATGGAGCTCCGCACTGGGACCCAGTCACATCTACATAAACATGTAATCTTGTCATGTGGGGCCGCTCACGTCTTAGAGATTTTGCATAAGTACTGAACAGAACTACACGAGTCAGATTTGCATGAAAATCATTACAGTCATGATAATTCAAAAAGCTCATTTTTCAGTGTAAATACAGCAGGTTTCTTTGTAGCTCACTATTGTTACTGTAACTGTATATCAGGAAACGTTACTTACTCACAATATAACGAATGAAAGAATCGATTAAGTTTTGCCAAGTTTTGCTTACAAGACACCATAAAATCATATCATCCAACAAACATTACTACAAAAAGTCCTAAAATGAAGAGCAATATGAAACATTTTCACAATCCGATTTTCAGCTCTTAATGTCTGCACTTTCATTAGGTTTGTCTATTGCAAGTATTCATCAACTACTGCATGATAAATAGTTGTCATGTTATGTTTGCTATTTAATCGTATAATGTCCAACCCTGCTGGACATGAGGTATCAAATGTAGTTCTTGTATACAGTCGATTTTATTCCACCAAAAATAATTTGAAGAAACAGGATTAAAACATTTCAGTTTTTGGCCGCACACCCAGCCCATTCTAGAGCGTCAAATACCGACGCTTTGTCACGGCCGTCGGCGTTCGATACCACCAACCAAGGCACCCTTTCGCGGCGGTATGAGACGCACCGGTGTTTCCATTAACTATAATGTAAACCCATCCACGGCAACAGTAAAGGCTCCAAGAAAGTGCTGTGATGAGTGAGTGATTGACAGCCGGCTGTCAGAGACGGCAGCTGGACAGCAGACCTTAGATCAGCTTGTTTTCCTCCGGTATGTGAAATCTTGCAGATGCCGTTAGGAGCACATTTTTATGTTCATGTTTTGCTGACCAACAGTCCAAAACCCCAAAATATTGAGTTTACTATCACATAACAGCAATAAAAGAAGCAAATCCTTACTTTGCTCTTTTTTTTTGCTTGTTAAGTGAATAATGTATTATCACAATACTTGATGATTCATTTTGGCTGATGCTACAATGCATATAAAGATTGTATTTGCACTAGCGGATGTACTTGAGGCCATTGTACTGAAATAAATGGACTAGTTGTACACTAAGTGAATAAAAGCGTTTCCTGGGGATGGGGGGGGAATCGTCTTGATGACTCAGTCTGTTAATGCATGTACCAGGTACTGACAGTACAAGGGGTTTACATTTAGATCTCCCTCCTGGCCAGCACATCCCAGTCTTTCTATCCACTTCCTGAGCTTCCTCGCTGTACTTGTCATGAAAAGAAGAATAAATTCAGAGAATATTCGTAGAGGATGGGCTGTCAACGTGCGTCAGAAAAGCGTCTGCCAAAGAGTGTCAGGATGCACAGTAGCTTCACTTCTTGCTGGCTGACCTCCCTGCAGCTTGACAAGGATTTAACCAAGCTGCACAAGGGCTCTGCAGAAAGAGATATAAAATACCTCGTACACTATTGAATTCATAACTGTCATATATATTAACCTCGACTATCTTACACTGCTGTGCTGCTTGGCAAGAATGCATTTATCTTAGCCAAAGAGTTGAACCTGGGCCATGCATAGACTGAAAAACAGATGCGTTTCACTGCAGCAGCAGCAGCAGCAGCCGGCTCTCTCGGGGTCAATGCAAGCATTAGTTCATGCTGCCTGTAGAGATAAATACAACACAAATACCAGCAGTGCAGACACTAAATACTGATGTTCAATACTGCTCTGAAACTGAAGCATCACCTCCGCTTAGCTTAGGTTCATTTTGAACTTTGTTATAGAGATTTTGGAAACACAGCTCTGGCAAAGCATTCATCAGGGCGAGCAGCACCCTCTTAAGCTTTCTGGGCAAATTAGAATTTAAAAAATGATTTCAAATGCTTGTGTCTGAGTCCAGACATTAGCTGTTTGTGCTGAATGTATGGGTACGGGCAGTGGTGATTTTAGACTCATTTTAGCGGTGCTCAAGCATACCTGAATTTAATCTCAGCATCCCTAAAAAATGATTATCAAGTCCTCTGAGACCTGCGATCCTGGCTGACATTATTGTCTTTAAAAGGCTGTAGCGGGCTTAGATACTTGTATCTTATGAAACTATAAAACCTAAAGAATTCATAGGTATCAACCATGTTATGTTAATCATGTTAGCTTGACGGGAAGGAGGCAAATAACGCTCCAAAGTTAAGCTAAATTCTGGGGAGGGAAAACTGGCATGGCCATATTCACAGGGGTCCCTTGACCTCTGACCTCAAGATATGTGAATGAAAATGGGTTCACTTTATGCTAATCCTATGCATTTTTGGGCAAAACCCTTGATTTTTTTGGCATGCAGTATAAATGTGTTATTTTTGCATATTCTAAAAATGGTGTATTTTAATATTTCTGCATATTGGGTTCCCTAAACAGTCTTAGAATTGCATAAATTGGGTATGACTGGAAAGCTGTGACTCTTGTGGATCCAATTAATTGAATTGTCACCTGGCGCATGAATTTTGTGTTTTCCTTTACATAAATAAAGACCTTTCTACAATAACTTGATGCCGAAAAGGCAGAAATCGGTGCATTAAAATTCACCAGAATGCAGGAAATGAAGTGCTTGATGCTTCAAATTTCCTGGGGGAGGACCCACAGACTCCCCACTTAATATGTGTCCCCCTAGATGTTGAAACAAAACCTACGCACTTGATTGTACACATGTCACATTGTCAACAGGGGCTGAGCCCCACTAAAGGTCTGATCCTAGAATCGCCCCTGGGTACGGGGAAGCCAGCTAACCAAGCTGGCTGTTTGGTTAGTTCACTAGTAAACTAGCTGTTCATCTGCAGTAGCTAATAACTAACATTTATTCTGTATCATTTCATATATAGCATGATTGTACTTCAACAGAGGAAAGCGGATATTACAAAAAATGATTGCTACTGGACTTTCTCTTTAAGGTGGTGAACTTTAGCCAGACAGAGTCTCAGAAGAAGTATTTTTGCTGCTTCAGGCAACTGATCTGTTCTTGGGGTCAATAAACACATCAGTTCATTTTGGATTAATACAGAAAAACACCTTTCATGTGAGTCTAACTGCATTTGGTTTGGTCTGACTCATATTGTCTTTGTTTTTGGTTATAGTGCCTGTGGCAGTTAAGCATCCAGTAGTTGTTTCCATAATGAAGTAGCATGTTTTATATATTTTGGCAGTGTTTCTTCTTTCTTTCTCATTTAGTGCCCCTTCAATGCCTCTTTAACTCTTGTATTAGTCTACATTTAACCTTACAAAGTGGCAGTTTGAAGGTACATGTTGTATCTTATAAAAACATTAATTGAACATGTTATCAGATCCTGAGTTTGTGTTTCAGACGACGACACGTTCCAAGCTGTTAAACTTTATTCACACAGAGCTGCTCAAGCAGATGACGTGCTGATGAAGCTACATGATCTGTCCTCGTCGTCGATATGTAAACAATGAAATAATGATCTTTCCCGTTGTGTGTTCTTGCAGTTGGGTGAGGACACCTTCAACCGTGCCAAGTTGTTGAACGTCGGCTACACGGAGGCTATGAAGGACGCAGAGTACGACTGCTTCATCTTTAGCGACGTGGACCTGATCCCAATGGACGACCGCAACCTCTACCACTGCTACGACCAGCCGAGGCACTTCGCCATCGCCATGGACAAGTTTGGTTTCAGGTGAGGTGATGGTTTTCAACTTGGCATGTGATTTTTTAGCGCTGACAAGGGTGCATGGTACCCAACTTTTTAGCACAACTTTCTACTTGCATTTACCTCAAAAAGTCTTGATGTTTAGGAACTCTAATGGTAGAATAAATTAAGTCACATATGCAAACACACACACACACACACACACATACTTTTGCAGGTGCGTTCTGCACCTGCCTGTCTGCTCATATTACTACATATGACTCACACTTTCTAAAATGTAAATATGTAAAATATAAATATGCAATTGGCTGCCTAACAAAAAGAAAGAGATGGCCTACAGTCTGTGTTCTGACTGACAATAGACAAAGAGCCGTATTTAATTTGACTAAATCTCATTATACTTTGAAATCCTTGTCTGAAGCCCAAATTAGCATGAAAATGCACCACAGTTCACTGTTGCCAAATTTGATTTGGTCATACTTCTGTAGTCCTAACAAGAGCACATGATGCAAAGCGTAACTAACAAGTCCAGACTACACTGCGAAGAAGACCATTATTAACTTTGAAGACTGTGTTGGTATACTGGACCTGCTAGATCAACTTGATTCTGAGGTCTCCTGCAGCTTTCTGCAGCATGAAGGAGGTCCACAAGGAGCCCATTATGTGTGTTTTGCATATTTTATAACAGTGAGGCACTGACTTTGTTGGCAGTGTGCCATTGTTATTGGTAAATTCACTGATGAAAATCCGAAAAACTTGACTGCAAAACACACTGTACACATGGAGTAAAATGACTGCATGGAAATAGGTAAAAATCTTACTAGACATAAAACAGAATGAGAGGGCAGATTTAAAGAACGCAGGACTCTCCAAAACTTTAGAATGTAGCCTTAACCAGCACTATGAACCTTAGAAATCTTTGAGGGAGGAAAACCAAGGAAACCTGAATAGGAACAAGTTAGCACAAGTCGAAAAGGTATATAGTCTGAGTTTGTAGGAGATGATTTGGTGCATTGTAGCCAAAAGAGCTCCAGAGTTTACTGCATCCTTACAGCCAGCACTGAACGGTAGCGTTCTGTTTTAGTTGTGTCTTTTTGCATAATGACACCACACCTGCCCTCAATTATCTAAAAGCACCAGAAGCATTGATTAATGGTCTAAACATGGCCGGCGAATGCGACCTATCCAATCCAAGAGCTGTCATTCCACAAGAGTTATCCTACTGAAAACGCTCAGGAGCTTCAGCAGGTCCCTGATATAGTGCTCAATACTCTAATGCTATCTGGCAACAAATGCAACACCAGGTGGTAAGCGAGGTTGTTGTAGCTAACATTTCTTATTAGCAATGAATCAGTAAAGGCTTAAAACGAGTTGTTTTGGCTGCTAGAAAATGAAAGAAAAGGGGGATGGAAGTAAAGCCTGGTGTTTTGAGCGAGTGGAAGGTCACAGGATTGATTGCAGTTAATTGCTGATGTAGAAATCAGATCATTGTAGAAAATTGGTTTCCAAGGTCAACGTGGTCTGAGTCAGCCTATACCACTTTTTTGTTTGGCAGTTTTAGCATTTAGGCAGCCTCCAAACTAAAGGAGAAAAGCAAGAAACAAACACAGAACTAATGACATTTTTTATTTAAGCACCATGACACTGATTTGGGGCGAAAGAGTTAATGTTGTATTTTAGCTGAGTCATTTCAGGAAGACAACCTTAGCTGCTTTCAAATGTAAAAGCACTATAAGTCTTTTGAGAAATGGTGAAAACATTGCCAGTGAAAGTCAGGTCACATTAAGTGCTATTCCATTACCTCACAACACCTGACAGCTCTCTGAGCAGAAAGGGTCACCTTGAAGCCATTTCACAACGCAGCTCTTTCAAAAACATTTCACAAGTTATACTCTCTGAAAGGACCTTATGCAATGTGTTAAAATTATATCACCATTATATTCTACATCATTTTTGGGATGTTTAAGTACTCGTTCCCTGGGTGAGCTCAGTATGAGTGTGCTACAGACCATTTGCACATTTACAGAGAGCAAATTTATACAAGGTCATGACCTGCTACCGGCAGCGTTGGCACGGTATTCAGGGACGTACATGGGTCAACATTTACTGTCAGTTTTGATAAAATTAAAGAAAGCAAAATGTGAAATTGGTAAAAGGTAACAATGCACCAATAAAAGCTGAGGAAAAGGAAGCAAACTGATATTTTCCACCTCGTTTGATGGAGTTTAAGGATAGACATTAAATGTAAAACATGACAGGTTAAAACTTAGTTTCACAACTTAAGTATGTATCTGTAACATTAAATATTCATTAATAAATAAAGAGCAATGGATGTTTAAGTAAATAAAAAAGAAGCTGTCTTCAATATAAAGAGTTTAAAAGTCAAAAACTTCTTTAGATTTGATTGACAGTGCTGGCAACATAAGCAAACAAGCCCAAAACCGTCATCAGATTCTGATTCATAGGCTAAATTCTGATTCGTTGAAAGGATGTGACATCAGAGTTTTCAAATTGAAAAAAAAAAGAGCACACAAAAAACAATACATTAAATTTGTTATGTGGAATAACTAAAACTGTTCCAACTTTGGCGTAAATTATTGTGGTCAGTCAGGACCCCAGCACTTAAAGCTGCAGTGTGTAGAATTGGAGCATATAAGATTTAAAATAGCCTCCGTTGAATGAACAGCCAATAGGAACGCTCTCTCTCTGAAATAACCTGTGATTGGCCAAAGTCTCCCGTCACGGGAGATTTTTTAAAGCCTGAAAACAGAGCCAAGATGAGGTTCAGAAGTCTAGTTTTCTCTCAGAATACTTGAATTACAATATGCTGAAAGGTTATTATGGAAGTTTTGCCCAATGATGACAAAAATATTATGTCTACTGCAGGTTTAATTTCCATCTAATTTACAACCGTGGGCTATTTTGACCTTTAATTACGGCATCCATATTAGGAAAATCCGTGCAGTTTGTGTGGATAGCTGCAAGTTTTGTGTGAACTGGACATAAAGTTGAAGATTTAGGGCAGGTCCACCTTTCCAGCTAATCGATGTAGTTTTAAATGTCAGAACACAATGATTAACTTCATCGTCTGTCCAGTGCTGCCTGAGAGGTATTTAAAATTGTTTTTTTATCTGCAGAATGAAATTAACTTAATGTCACAAGCAGAAACATGAATCATCTGCCTCAGATGTTTGTTTCTCTGACATCTCCATGTTATTACTGCCTGTAAACAAGTAAACCGGAGGAGCTGACGTGACCTTTGACATGTGTCAGTCACTCATGAGAGAGAAACATAGAGACGAAGTGCAAAATAAACACATCGCATAAGAACATTCACATGCAATTAAAATCAGTCATTAAAGAGCCAAGAGAATAAAACATGAGTATAAGCAGCGGACCTGCAGTTTGTTCCAGATGTTATGGAGCATGAAAAAATGAACACTGCTTCTCCATGTTTAGTTTTGATTCTGGGGACAGAAAGCAGACCTGTCCCAGACGACCTGAGAGGTCTGGATGGTTCATAATGTAGCAGCAGATCAGAAATGTGTTTTGGCCCTGAACCATTCAATGCTTTATAAACCAGCAGTAGTATTTTGAAATCAGTTATTTTACAGACAGGAAGCCAGCTGCAGCTGTCCCATCGATTTTTCAGGGAGACCTGTAAAAACACTGTTACAGTAGTCAAGTCTGCTGAAGATAAATGCATGGACACGTTTTTTTCAAATCCTGCTTGAGAGGAAAATATTAAAACTGAGAATGATGGTGCAAAAATACAAAAAAGTTATTGTTGTACAGAATAAAACGAGGACAAGAAGTTAGTTTTTGTTTTTTGTAGGACTGTCAACATTAACGTGATAATAACGCGTTAGCACAAAATCGTTTTAAGGTTACTAATTTCTTTAACGCAATCGATCTTTCAGAGGTTGTAGTGGGCTCAGTTTTAAAGCTAGTGTGAAGATACCGGTATCCAGGGTTGGACATTAGCACCAGCCACTAGCCAAATGCTGGTAAAATATGCAAGTGGCTGCAAAATTTGCTTCACTTACCAGCCCAAAAAAACAATGGTAATCTATAGATTTTGGAATCAATCATCCAGAGTGGCAGGTGGACAAAAAAGCACTCATAAAAATTTCCAACACTGCTGGTATCATATGAATCTATTCATTGGTACCTACTGGTCATACTAGCTTGTCAGGGTTAAATAACGCTCCAAAACCATCATTGCCATTTTCGAAGGGGTCCCTTGACCTCTGACCTCAAGATACGTGAATGAAAATGGGTTCTATGGGTACCCACGAGTCTCCCCTTTACAGACATGCCCACTTTATGATAATCACATGCAGTTTGGGGCGAGTCATAGTCAAGTCAGCACACTGACACACTGACAGCTGTTGTTGCCTGTTGGGCTTCAGTTTGCCATGTTATGATTTGAGATATTTTTTATACAAAATGCGGAGTATTAAATACAAATCTCCCTTTAAGGTACATTTTAAACAGATAAAAAATGTCTGATTAATTTGCAATTAATCGCGATTAAACATTTTAATCGATTGACAACCCTAGTTTTTTTTTTAAATTTCATACATTGTGTCCCTAAATTGACATCCTACCATTATTGCCAACTTTCCGTCGAGCCTAAACTGTACCTCAGTAGAGTTTGAGATTTAGCTTTTCATGACGGATATCACACTTCTCCTAGGAAATAATCAGACAAATAATGGAGTTTATGGAGTCACAACTGTTGAACATTTTATATATGAGTTTTGTTTATCCTCCTTCGAGCGAGATTTAATAAAAAAATGACCTCAGTTATTAAGTTCTCAAGAAAACATGCAGTTAATCAAATTTCAAGTCTCTCTTTCTGTCTTCCAACACACACCCACACACACACACACACCATTTTGACGCTGGGAGAATTTGTGCAGAAACATATGGTCTCATTACTTTCTTCTTGTCATCTTTCAACGGGGAGCTGTCATACTTTTGACAACACACACTGTCCAGAATATACACACGTGTACATACACACACACACACACACACACACACACACACACACAAACACACTTGCATCAGCCTCTGGCTAGACTCCAGGCGCCTGTCAT
Organism: Sebastes umbrosus; assembly: GCF_015220745.1. Lineage (NCBI taxonomy): Eukaryota > Metazoa > Chordata > Actinopteri > Perciformes > Sebastidae > Sebastes > Sebastes umbrosus. The sequence goes on along the minus strand of NC_051280.1, from coordinate 13,080,679 downwards.
GACACTCGCAGCTGACGTCCGTCCCACTCCGCTGGCTCTCACGACTTTTGAGGAAAAAATAAAATGCCTGTCCGCCTTCTTTTGTCCACTGTCTACACACACACACACACACACACACACACACACACGCACACGCACGCACACAATTTACATGGCTGGTACTCTTCTCCATCATTTCATCGTCTTGTTCTTTCTGACTCTTATATTCTTATTGTTTCTCTTGTATTTATTCTCTTCATTTCCTCTGTTCTCATCTTCTCTTTTCCTCATTCATTCTCCCCTAAACTTATTTCATGTCGGGGCAATTATCAAATTTTAATTTAGCGTGATCTGACATTTCCATTGTCAATGGCCAACGCCGCTCATAGGAAACTCCTAGCATTCAAGCTAACAACTTAAAGCAGCCATTGTGTGTTTGTTTGGCTGCCTGTAAGCACCAGAGGCCGACAGTATGCAGGAACACTGTGGCCCCTCTTTACAGCCGCTCATTTCATGTGTCTTGAGTGGATTATGTATGGATGTAGATTATCCACTTACTGTAGAAAGGCACCCATAAATTATCCACTTAAAAACGCATCCAAGACAAGACACATTAAGATCTGATTGCCTAAAACACTTCAAGATGTTATTCAAATATAAATCCTGCCATCTCTACACGCCACATATAAAACCTGTGATGCTGCTGATGATTCATGAACATATTTCAGATCAACAAATGCTGAGAACATGCACAGAGACTGTAGCTTGCATCATCCAATAACTTTAAGAAACTGCGGAAAAAAAAATATTTTTCACAATAATCTGAGTTAGGGTTTGGTGATAAGGCCAAAATCCTCTATCACGATATAAACCATTTCATATCTCGATAACTATATATATCACGATATAGCATGTTTTCTGGTAATTCAATAAACAAATAGTCTATATGGAATAAGCACATGGTAAAGCCTATTTTTTATACTCCTGTGTGAATTAAATACTTGACAAATGAAAAGTATGGATTATTTTCTCATTTTAAGAACTTGAGTGCTAAATGAACAGAACAGTTTTAAGTGAAACTTTAGAGATAAAAGAAATAAATATAGGCCTAGCCTATATCACGATAAAAATGATATACAAAAATGTATACGACAGGCATTTTTAAAAAGGTTTGACGATCGTCATATCGTCATATTGCCCAGCTCTAATCTGAGTGGGTAGCCATGTTTATTTGATGTCATGTCATATATTAGTCTATGTGATTTCATGATAATTGTTTATGTTTATTGTTGAAACTCTGTGTTGCTGCTATTCTTGGCCAGGTCTCCCATGTAAAATATACAGTATATTTAAAGGAAACCCCTTTCATAGGTTGCACTGAATGTGTGTTAAATGTATGTTGCTCCATCTTTCTCAAATTATTAAAGATAATACCGGCCTATACATGCTGTAAACAAATGGTTAAGACGATGGTAGTCCGTACCAGGGTCATTGTTGGTGTTGTTGAGTCCACATTTACCATAAACGCTGATGCTTCCTGTTGCAAAGATGCTCCTCTTCGACATGTTAAAAGTGATTTTTAGTTTGTTTTTTTTCACTTCACCGGTTGAAGCTTTAACTCTTTTTCCACATTAAGAACAACAAGAATGTTGTTTGTTTTACCAAAAAACTAATATCAATTTCTGCCATAAAAAAATGCAGCAAATTTTCTCTGAAATTCATTCTTTGACACAGAACCAACATGCAGCTGAGCAGAGAGTGTAGGCTGCCAATCTTCTTACTGTCTGAAGGCTCTTGTTTGTTTAGGCAATTCTCAATGTATTTTGTATTAATATATTCATTCACTGCTTCCCTTATAACCTCTCACCTTTCCTCCTTCCCTCATCGATCCCATCTCCTCCTCTCTCTCCTCCTGCAGACTGCCCTACGCAGGCTACTTTGGAGGAGTTTCAGGCCTCAGTAAAAAGCAGTTTCTGAAGATCAACGGCTTCCCCAACGAGTACTGGGGCTGGGGAGGGGAGGACGACGACATCTACAACAGGTAACCGTGGAAGGACCTGGCATAACCTGCTGGTTCTGCCCATAATTTCTTCACAATAAAATGTGATGTTATCCTACCTAATAGATTTATATTTAATCCTCTATAATGCATGTTTGTTTTACTACTCTAGATTAGCATTTTGCAATGAGTACAGCACATAGAAAAAACAGAAATATACCATCTGTCAGGGTTATGTTCGGTAGTCTGGTTGGACTAGAATCGTCACACCACCAACTGTCACACAGTCACACACATTCATGCGCACCCAAATATGCACATTATTTCAGCCTCCACTGCCAGTAAAATGTGGAAAAATTGAGTCTCTCGACTGAAAGTGACACTGAAGCTCCTCGTGGAGTGGATGATTTATTGTAATTGTTCACAGAAGGAGAATGATTAGCAAATAAATTAAGCTTTTGAAGCACTTCAGTCAGCTTTTAATGACTTGCTCAACTTCACTGATAATATTACGGTGGAAATGTGCTGGAATCAAATCTGGGAGAAGAATATCTGTTTGACAGGAAGACGGAAAGGTGACTTAAAAAACGGATTAAATGAACCACTTACAGGACCATTAGTTTAATTTATCGTCTACTCGGACGGTTGTTTGGACTGAAAATTGTTGAATTACCTGGTGAACTGATGATCTGACTATTAAACAAATTATAACTACAACAATGCACAGTCATCCATCTGTGTTTGACAGTACAGGGATGAAAGAATCATGAATGATACAATAAATAAAGATTTAGCATAGAAAAAATGAAACTACCTACCTTAATCACAGCTGACATTTTCCGTATATTCCTCAATAGCCGCCGTGTTACACATTTACATCCATCAGTCACATCAACAAGCTGGAAATGTCCGCTTCACATTGCTGCACAACTGAAATCAACACAAGATTTTCATATAATGTTGAATTAGCGTCAAAAGAAAATTTATTTTAGTCACATCAACAGATACATTTGCATCCAGAGAATCGGTACACTAATTATAAACACACACACACACACACATGGCTGCACAGACTCACACAGCAGCAGGACAGTTCCACACAGACAAAATACGATCGCCATCTTTATTGTTCCGATTCTTCACTATGAGTTTTTTATTGTTCACTCTCAGTGTCCCGCTGTCACCCTCACACTATGAGGCTTATCTTTGTCCTTTCAGAGTAATGGCATTATAAGAAAACTGAAAATACAGCATTTTGAAAATTGGTGTATTTGAGAATGGGTTTTGTCAGTAGACACAGTATTCAGGAGATTACAGTTGTTTGTCAGCGTCTGGCAAGATGTGATAAAAGAGATATATGTGTGCGATTCACTGAATGGTTGTCTGGATGACAGATAAAGTTAAAGCTCTAAGTTTTTTATTGGATGGTCGCTGCAGTAGGTCATTAGATGCTGTAGATTTCCCTCGAGATCTTTTCTGCACTCCAACAGAGCTAAGATAAGGGAAGTTACGTGCGGGAATATAATTGAAAAAAAACAAAAAAAACGTAATTCATTCAGTCATTGATTTTTTGCAATTCAAATTTACCCGAATGCATATTGTCCATACACTCAGAAAGCTACATTAAAATCATCCTTAGCTCACAGAGCTTTTCACTGGACAACTAAACAATGCTAAATGTTCATATTTCATTGGGTAAAGTGCAAAATATAAACAAAATGACATCCTTTATTTTGAGCACAGTTATAAAATGTTGATATTGTTTCCTCTGAATCCAAGAGCAAATGTTTCTTTGAAACTTTTCCTTCCTTTGCAGTATGCTGCACTTAAAGTGAGACTACATAATGTAACTTTTGCTGTTATGTGTGGACACTCCGGCTACATGATGCAGTTACAGAATAATGGCTAATTGAATTTCCTTTTGATTTTCCAAGCTTGTCTGGGGTCAGTTGCGTTAATGATGTCAGTGGGGCATCCTGGTGGCGTAGAGTTTTAAGATGCCATCTATATAATCACTACAGTGTGTCCATCCAGGGGCCGCACTCTCTCCTTCATTTTCTCTCAGCTCTTCACTGTATACCAGAGGTTTTCAAACGGTGATACGCATATTTTATTAGATTCAGTGTGACTTACACTTTTCAAGGATATCACTATCTCTGTCCATCGTGGAGAAATGTCCTTAATTCTGTTAAGAAATTATAGAAAAAAGACACTCCTCATAACTCCAGAACTTGCCTGAGAATCACCACATTTTTTGTTTACTTCAGTATCAAAGTAATCCAGTCGTAGTTGTCTGGAGCTTCTAATAGCTAATTTGGTGTACTTTTAATGATGCCAAATTGACAAAATGTAAACAAATACTGGCTAAAACAAAAACTTAAAGTTACAATCTCGAAGATCTCTGTTTCGTTTTCTTTGGCGGTACCTACTGTATGGCTATAAGCGGTGATTGCAGGTGTGTTTTTGGATCTCTCTTCCCAGAGATCCAAACAGTGTCGCCACATGATTTTTCCCGGGAGGGCTTGCAAGGGCTTTCATCAGTGGGCCATAGGCTCAAACACCATTGTGTTACCCCATTCAGTAATAGATAGCAACTTAACAGACATTTATTCAAATTAAGTTCTTCGAGATCATTACTTTAAGTTGGAGCCGACAACGTTACTCTAGATTTTGTCAAACGGGAGGCCCACAGTGTGCCAGACTTTGAAAAACCCTTCTGTGCAATATCTAATACAGGCAAAAACGCAACTTTTGTTTTTTTCAGAACAAATATGTTCTGTTGCATGCTAAAATGTAGTGTAACTGTAGCAAATGTCAAAAAGTCAACATATAATCTGTTACTTGTCAGTTACCAAACGGTATCTAAAGTTTGCTAACTAAAGCTAGCTGTCATTTGCCACCATAATCTACTAAGGATGGAGCTGCAAAACGCCGCAGTGTATTAGCAAGTTTCAAGTTATTTATTATCATATGCACATCAATTACAGAGAAGCGGTCATTGGCAGTGAAAATCTTAGATCTCCAGCAATGCTCATTAAATATGAATACAAAGAAAATCCCGCAAATAAAAAATAAGAATGTAAGACCTGCAATAGTGTAAGTTAGCCAACATACTTGGGTGCAACAAAGGGGAACTGCTAACTGTGCTGTCTGTTTGCAACATATTGAGAATCCAGATGGACAGTGGTTTAGAGAAGTGGGTTGTGCAGCAGGAGTTGTTTAAGAAGTTTCTTTGGACATTTTTGTTACTTTTTTCAACATGAATCTGGGTCACTGTTGGAATCCACTGTAAGATTGTGAATATACACCGACTTTAAGTGCTGTGTTCTGTAGGAGAACGCTACACGCCCGCAGGCAATGAGTATTAATGGCCACAGTGTTTTTGGTGGAGTCAGACTTTATAGTTCTATGCAGCATTTAGACACTTTTAAGATATTGCTTCAGATTTACAGCCCGAATATAAACCATATGGATGACTCTCACAATCATCATCAACCCATCCACGTAAAACTGTAGACAGAGCCAGGTGTACGCCACCTAACCAGCATGAAACGTCAGAGCTGAAGTAAACAAATTAGGGCTGTCAAAGTTAACGCTATAATAACGCGTTGACGCAAATTTGTTTTAACGCCATTAATTTCTTTAATGAATTAACACAACTGATCTTTCGGCGGTTGTAGCGGAATCAAGTAATGGTAGGGTGAAGATACTGGCATCATATGAAACTACAAAAACATAAGGAATCTAGTGGTAACAACTATGTCATACTAGCTTGTTGACAAGGAGGCTAAATAACGCTCCAAACTTACATACATTTACATAAAGCAAGCATATTTGCCCACTCCCATGTTGATAAGAGTGTTAAATACTTGAAAAATCTCCCTTAAGGTACATTTTGAACGGATAAAAAATGTGTGATTACTTTGCAATTAATCAGGATTAATCATGGACAATCATATTTCAATCGATTGACAGCCCTAAAACCAATATATGGTGCACAAAGTTGAACATCTAGCAAACTAAACATTCAGGTATTTTTTCTCAGAAGTGGGTGAAGACCAAACCGGAGCTAAAAAAAAGAAAACCGTAAATATTGTACACGCATTCATCAAGTGGCCAGAAACATGACTCCAAATGGGATGTTGATGTTGTTCTGTGTCAGCTGGATGCTAACAGTCTATTTACCTCCCAGTGGTCAAAAATTGCTCAGTGCTCCTTTAATCGGCACTGCAGCTGATTTAATGGTGATCGGTTTAATGCATCATTTTAAGAGGCTTTTGACAGAACCTAAACTTAAAACCTGAATTATCTTTATTTCTATTTACAGCTCCAGTGTATTGAACTATAATTGCACTGCTTATCTCAGAGATATGTTGACACTGGTCATATCTCAGTGCAAGAATAAAGTACAATAGAAAGTTGACCATACATCTCATTCTGTATAAACTGATAATTTCTATTATTTTTTCAAAAGCATGTATATATCCTGTTCTGTATTTTGGTTTTGGCTGTGTGGTGCAATCACTGAAACGTACCATGAGATGTGTTGAGTTTTATCAGGGTTGTGCATCAAATGGAGGTAATGATAGAAACAGGATGGACTGGACACTAACAGTCAGTTCTCTTCTTCTCTTCCTCTTTTTCTCTGTTTTTCTCTCCCTGTTTACTACAAACTGAGACTATAAAAATCCCAAAGTGAAATTTATAATAAATTAACATAAAAAAAAACATTGGCAGAAACAGGCGAATAAAGCTGAGCGTGAAGGTTTTGCCTTGCTTTACTCTCCGGATCACGCCCCCCTCCCACCATCCACCTTCGCTTTTCAGGGCTGGCTTGTTTTTAAGCCTTTCACGGAGCAATCAGAAGGGAAATGCCCTTGAAAACACACTTGGACAAGCTGTTGGAAGAAGACGGTGTGTGGACAGGGCTGTGTGTGGATGTTGCCGAGGTTATCGAAGCAAGCAGAATAGGCTGCTACTCGCTTTTTTTTCATGTACAATCTTGTTATTGAATTTTTGTGGATTTTTAGGGAAGGCAATGTTGGTCAGTTAGTCGGTCCACCACTTTGGTTCAGACGGAAATATCTCAACAACTATCAACTGGATTAACATAAGATAAGATAAGATAAGATATTCCTTTATTAGTCCCGCAGTGGGGACATTTGCAGTGTACAGCAGCAAAGGGGATAATGCAAAAAACAAGATGCATCAGCTAACACAGTAAAAAAGAGCTAAACAAAGTGTAACTACATGAAATATGGTACAGATGTTCAGGGTGTCCAGAGGTTGACATGTGTGGTTTTGAGTAAAATGTCTCAACAACTCTATGGATTTCCTTGAAATTTGGTACAGACATTCATGTTCCCTTCATGAATCATAATAATTTTGGCAATCATCTGAGATTTGATCTAGTGCCATCATCAGGTCAGAATTTCACTTTGTCTAATACTACTGTCTTTAGTGCTAATTAGCTAACTAGCTGCTTTCTTTTTGAAATATAAGCATAATTTTTATGGGATCTGATGCTGAAATAGTTCCAACAATGAAAGCTGTAGTAGCGTGCAGTGGAGAGGATGGAGTATCCAGCTGAGTGAACTAACATGTTAGCCAGCTCCGTCTCTCAGGACTCAGTAAAATGACCAGAGGAGGGGAGGGATACAGAGATAGAGAGATAAAAGAACAGTGGTATACATCAGAGAGTGTGGCGCCTGTGAAATCTGCCTCGTTTTTTTTTTTCTCTGTCGTTAAAAGGTAGCAAAGTTCACGGGTTTGAACCGTGCGAGCAGCCGATGCGTCCATCAGCCTGGCGTCCAATCGAAGTGTCCTTGAACGTGGCACTGAACCTCCATCTGCTCAGTCTTTGAAAGCTGCTCTGGAAAAAACGGAGCATCAACTAAATGACTAAATTGCTCTTTTACTCTCTTCTTCAGCCCCCCTCACTCCCTCACTCTATTTTTTTCCCTCTCCTCTGCCCCTCTAACTCTCCACGTCTCTTTTTTCTATCTCCATCTCTTGCTTCCCTCCAGCAATTTCCTTTTTTATGCTGGTTTTGATGCCACAGACCATGGCACAACCACTGCCTGAAATGGGTCCTGCTAGCTTAATGCCCGCCCGGGGGAACCGGCTGTCCCTGCTGCTCAGCGTGGCCCGAGCCTGTGGCGCAGAGGACACATGCCACTTACACAACTGCCAGTGCCACTTGCCCCACTCCCACCCCCCCCATCTGAAAAGTTGGTGGATATTACAGAGAGAGAAGGAGAGAGGTGAAGGGTTTTCTCTCTCGCCCTCTCTGAACATGCAGCACTAGCCTTGGGCAAAGGCTGTCCCAAGGGCCTCCATGGCGGACCAGCCTTCAACACAAACACACACTCTCTCTCTTCTTCCAGTGCTCCCTCTCTTTCGTCTTTGCCCTTTCCCCCCTTCCTCCCTGTAAAACCTCCCAGCGGTGGCTTTCAACAGAGCCTGAGCCAGCATCATGTACACATGCAGCCACAGCAGCACAAGGACTGCACGTGTTCCTGTGAAGCCTTGACAATGGTGTAAGAGTCGGGATATTTTGGGCTCAACACTTTTGAGAATGCCAAGCCTTTGATAAGTTCAATCACACCTCCAGGTTGTGGAAGTCTCCACCCTCGGGTCAGGTCATGCAAACACTGTCGGGTGTTTTAAATCTCATGTTTAGACCTGTTTTTCTTCTCTTTTTATTGATATTCTCGCTTGCCTTGATTAATCCTCGGGTTTCTTGTTTGTCTTTGTTTCATCAAATATTTTTTTTCTCGTTTCTGTGTGTGTTGTTTGTCTTTTCACTTCATTTACAACTGTGAACCACTTTGTAAAGTTTAAAAAAAGAGCTATATTAGGCCCTATTTAAACAGAGAAATGCAAGACACACTGAAAACTAGACCTAAAGTAACGATACTACGAATACTTACATTCAAATACCCAAGCACATGGACATTGTTCTCTTTGTTTCTCTCCTGCTGTTGTGTGCATGCCTGCAGTGATCACCTAATTAGTTCAAGGAACACTATAAAATGTTTTTGTTATTTGCTATTAAAAGCTGTCTTGTCTTAAGTACGTGGTTAATTAATAAACAAAGAACAATAAGAAGAAATGCCTAATGTTTGGCAGTTTGCTCAGTAGTAATAAAAATGTATTCAGAAGGCTATTAATGATGCATTAAACTCATAAAAACTCTTTATTATAAGTTTTAGTATTACTTGGTATCGGATCATAAGCAAATCCCTTACCACATTTGGCCCCAGTTTGCAGAGGTGAGAATGCAGAATTTGTTTATCATTCTTCACACACCTTATTACCACTTTCACGTGAACAACCGAGTACAACACTACGAATGCCTTCAAAGCTCGTCCTTGCGAAAGTGTGCTTTATTATCTCAATATGTATCATTCGTTGCGTCTTGTTTCTCTCTATAGCGACAGGCTTTTAGCCCCCACCTTCGAGTGTGGCCATTCAAAACAGCTATTAACACTTAATGCCTTTAAAGGTTCTCTATACGATATCCAGAGCATTAACATAGCAGCAAACAACTACTTGCTATGTAAAGATATAGTGGAGTAATGTCTACCAGAGCAAAGAATGAAGTCACGCTCCTGCTCACTCTCTGAGCTCTGTTGAAATCGATGTGCCTTTTAGTGCATGTTTGTGCATGTGAGCGTGCCCCACTGGCTAGCTCACGGCTGCCAGTCTGCACTGCTCTCATACGGCGGTTAACACCATCCCGACTGACGGCGCCATTGCAGAAGCGTAGCGCCATCCCTCCTTCCCCCCCCACGTTAACACTGTTAATGCTGTTAGCTGTGAGCCGCTGGCTCAGCTGTCGCCATGTTGAGAGCCGTACGGAGGCAATAGAAATGCTCCCTCGCACTTAGCACCTTTAAACACAGTCATGCTATACGTGTCATCTACCCTAGTTGGTTTTAAGCATATTAAGACCTTAAGAGTGTCCAAGTTGTGTCTGACTACAATGACAGATTGTTTTCCTGGTCATTCATTGGTTGCCAGTTGCAGTTTGGCAGGTGAACCATGGTCCACAAAAGTTGAACTATTTTGAGATTTTTCACCTTGCACTTTTTGCAGCACCATCTCATGCCTCAGGAATGCTGCAAATTGAATTATTCCATTGAAATACACAGGTTTTCATGGGTTTTTATTCATTTCAGCAAAACATCTCCATGTGAACAGGCCATTATTCACTTTCTTTTTCAAGGCCTGCATCAAAAGTCACTTATTCCAAGTACTAAAAGGGTTTGCAAGCACGCATATTTTTATCACGATATGATACTTTCAATACGTCACAGAACAGAAGTCAACGCGACGCATCAGAGAGCTCCTTCTTAGTATTGAGTGGAATCGATGTGAAGGTGAAGGCGAGGTGACAGCAGGGAACAGAAGGAGCAGCGTGAAATGTGAAGCAGAGATGAGGTCAGCTGAGTGTTTTACCGCTAGCATTGTGGCTCGTGCACACCATTGATCAGTTGATATCTTAATGTGTCTGAATGAGGTGATCTTCTGCAAACTCCATTAGCTTAAAAAGAGGTTATTTGAGAGGAACAAAAGTTGTCTTCGGTTGGATCGTGCCGTCAGACATTTTACTTCAAGGCTGTTGAAGCATGAAGGTGGTGCTCCTCATTTCCTCACTCACCATTGTTTTGTAATCTTAATGTTGGGTACAAAGACTCAGAAGCAGCAGCTCTGTGCCTATTCAGAGTCCCAAGGCCACTGACCAAGTCAAGTTATTATTGATGCTGACCTGAATTTTTATTCGCACATCAGCAGCATCACTAAAATAGCCTTCATCCTCTCAGGGATCATTGCTTTCCCAGTCAGATTCTTGTCCATGCTATTGCGTCTGTTTGAAACTATTTTGTTTAGTGCTATCAAAGTTAACACGATAATAACATGTTAACGTAAATTTGTTTTAACGCCACTCATTTTTTTAAAGATGAAGATGCTGTCATCATATAAAACTAGAAAATCTCAGGAATCCATTGGTACCAACCATTTCATACCAGCTTGTCGGGGTTAAATAACGCTCTAAACTTACGCTAAATTGTGGCGAAGAAAATCTGGGGTCCATTAAATTCTGACCCCAAGATATGTGAATGAAAATAGGTTCTATGGGTATCCACGAGTCTCCCCTTTACAGACATGCCCACTTTATGATAATCACATGCAGTTTGGGAGCAAGTCATAGTCAAGTCAGCACACTGACACACTGACAGCTGTTGTTGCCTGTTGGGCTTCAGTTTGCCATGTTATGATTTAAGCATATTTTTGTATGCTAAATGCAGTACCTGTGAGGGTTTCTGGACAATATTTGTCCTTGTTTTGTGTTGTTAACTGATTTCCAATAATAAATATATACAAACATTTGCATAAAGCAGCATATTTGTCCACTCCCATGATGATAAGAGTATTAAATACTTGACAAATCTCCCTTTAAGGTACATTTTGACCAGATAAAAAAATACTTTGCAATTAATTGCGATCAACTATGGACAATCATACGATTAACCGCAAATAAATTTTTTAATCGATTGACAGCCGTCATTTTTTTGTTTAATTTGGAGGACTTGTTGCAAGGAAGGGGTGCAGTGGATTACTGACAGCTAATTAATGTAGTACCCTCCACCTTCTAGAGATGTAAATCAGTATGCCAGGTGTTCAGTAAAAACTCAATTTTCTGCAACCCCACTTATTTGACACAAACAACTCTTATGCATTTGCATATATCTGATGCCAATTGTGTGTCTTCTAAAGTGCATTTGGTCTCTGAACACTCTATACATGTGTTACTGAGGAATAAGAATACAATCCGAAGCTCTGTGGGACTCTTACATTTCTATTGCAGCCACATGTAACCTATCCAGTGATCCGAAATCTGTGCTTTTACTTTATTACCCTCCTACAGTAGTAAGGGCTGGACCTTTTTCGAGTTTTAAAACTGGATACATACAGCTCTGTCTTTTTCCTTTGTGCCCCCTCCGCGTTGAATTGAGGGCACAATAATGAGGGATGCACTAATAGAAACATCAAGTACATGGAGGCGAGGGAGGGATAGAGAAAGTGTAAGATGCTCACGAAGAAAATGAGAAGCAAGTCCAGGGAGTGGAGAGGAGAGGGTGAAGGAAGAGGAAGGGAGACGTTCAGAGAAATGAAGCATTGAGCTGAAGGTACGGTCGGGCAGAGCAGCCACAGTCAGCAGTTGGTACAGGAAATCCACATGTAAGAAAGCAGTGTAGTAAAAACTGACCAAAAGTCATCCTACTCACCTTTTTATTTTCTGAAAAATGCCTGCCTTTGTATGCAGATTCAAATCTTTATAATGTGAATGTCAGTAAGTGGTATTAAAGGGGACATATCATGCTCATTTCCAGGTTCATGTTTGTATTTGGGGTTTCTATTATAACATGTTTGCATGCTTTAATGTTAAAAAAAACACGTTGTTTTTCTCATACTGTCTGTCTGAATATACCTGTATTCACCCTCTGTCTGAAACGCTCCATTTTAGCGCCTGTCTCTTTAAACCCCCTCCTGAAAAAGCTCAGTCTGCTCTGATTGGCTTGCGAGAAAAACATGGTGCACCTTTGCAAAGGTAGTTGTTGAATCACATGTTTTCTGATCTAAGCAAAATATCCAGACAGGAGGGGATTCGATATTGCAACGATATTGCTGGGCTGACCATTGGTGCTTTTACAAAATATTTACACAATGATATTTTTGATAAATAATCATCAGTAATGTGGATATAATGACCAAGTGGGTAAAGGCAAATAATAGAACAACTCCAGTCTGGTAAGTTCAGAAAATGATATCACTTTAATGTAGCCTTTAAAACCAGGAAAAGACAACATTTATGTCATATCACAATATTTCGATATCCAAAATCTAGGACGATATCTAGTCTCATATCACGCATATCTCGTACATATCATATCATCATATCATATTGATATAATATCGATATATTGATTTGTGTTTCCGCTCATGCCTCTGAAAAAAGGCATCTTTTCAGACATAAGATCATTTTATTTCAGTCATTTTAATGGACTACATTGTCATTAAACAACCCTTTTTTAAGCGTACAATCTTTCAGTTTGTGTAGGAAAAAGGCCATTTGAATGTTTCTCACTCGTGCAGCACCCAGATGTGTTCCTGCTGAGATAGAAATCTTTCTCCTGTTCACACCCACCTTACTTTTCTATTACTTTCTCTCTGCCCTCCACACACCGCCACCGTCATCATCATCACCACCCACTCCTCGTCTTCCTCTCCCATCTCATTTCTGCAGGCGGAGGGAACTGAGCCAGGACATCAGACTTAGCTCCCAATTCTCCTCCACTCTATTGCTCTAATGCAATTAACTCCACTGGTGGGAATAGACGAGGAGAGCTGGAGAAATTCCTGATTAATCCAATCAAATAGGTCCATGGTCTGTGAGTGTGAGTGTGTGAGTGTGTGTGTGTGTGTGTCCAAACCACTGTCCAAAACTGCTATAATAATGGTCTTTAATGCATACACACACACACACTCCTCCTCTGCCTCAGGCTGCTAATGAAACTTTCCATGTAGATCATATTAGTGGGCAGATATTTTTGTAAGGGGGAGAAGTGCTGGCCAGTCCACAGCTTTTCAAATGGACAAGATGCCTCCGTTAGTTAAGTTGACCGTACTGTTTAATGGAGTCACTCCAGGGGTCCAACAGTAGCTGCTATATATGGAGCCCTTTATTTCACTAATGACCAGAGTAATGGCTCAATCAGAATAAAATAGCCTTATGGAAAGTTATTAGCAGTACAATACGCTTCCTGCGACCGCTTCACAATAAAAGCCAGTTGACTGTTTTCAACATGAAGCAGCAGCAGCAGTATGAAATGTGAAGGATCTCATTAGCAATGGAACAAAATACTGCTCTTATACGGTGTAAGGGGAGTGAACTGTAAACAGTGAGGCTGGCATCAATGACATCAAATTAAAAACTGGTAATAGTGTGGCGAATAAACACAACATATCATAACAATTGCTCATTTTGTGATAAAAGCACCAAATTTGGCAAATGGGTTGATTGATATATTGGGAACAAAACTGGATATTGGCCAAAATCGTGATGGACTCTGGTGGTCGTGGCAGCCATATGACCACGAGCAGTTGGTCAAACTTTCCTATCCCATTAGACCCACAGGCGATAGAGCGCTCCTGGGATGATGTATTTTTGTAGGCCAACCAGGGAGTTAGCATCGCCCTGGTTCCCTCGACAAAAAGCCAATGGGATTTTTACATTGGGTTTTTGGATTATTGCAGAAAATAAGCTCTGTGGCAAACACAAGTTTATGATACTTACACATTTTGTTCAGCAAAATAATCTTCACAAATGAGCCACTTTATGATTTACACAATCGCCAGAAGAAAAAAGCTAACATTAGGCTATAAACAAACTACATCATGGTCGCATGAGCGCGAGTATGACGTTTAGTAGTCTTATTTAGACACTTGTTAGCAACCGCCTTTTTTAAGACATATAAAAGCTTCAAAATTCACGAGTGGGGTATGTATTGATTTATTTTATGTCGCACAACAAAACGTTAAAATCTCTTAAGCTTGTGTTACCTTATCTCAGACTAAAATGCTAACTCATTTCCGTGTTTTAGAATTCATTCCCGTAGCACTCTATAACGGACATAATTTAGATCCTAGTTACCCTGAGAATCAAATAATACTCACTCACAATTGTATGGACTTGTCTGGTCCTGGACTGATCATTTTCATTATATAAAAATGTTATTAAATAGTGCCGTGAATCAGTAAAAATAGTTCACGTAGTATTATTTGGTCATCAGAATGCCAATCTCCAATGGCCCAACAACCAGATTTCTTGGAAATACATTAAGCTATATTTGTACCAAATTTGGTTAGGTATATAATACAGTATATGTTTATAAAATGGGTAGATTAAATCAAGCAATCTGATTGGTTCATAGCTGTGATATATTTCCCACATAGCACTGCTATGACGTGTCTAACCTTTGCACTTTCAGTATCACTCCGCGTCTGAGAAAAAAAAATTAGTCTTCTTAGATACCTCCGCCAACACGGCACAGGTTACAGATATAAAGTGACAACAAAGTTAGCTACAAAATGGAACTATTTAACCCTCCTGTTGGTTTGACTTTTTATAAAGCATACAGTATAAACTATCACCCAATTCTGTGTTACACCTTTTTGGTCAACTTCATTCCTAATTATTAAGTTTTACACTTTTTGGGGGGAAATTAAGGTTAATAAACGTAATTTCCATGAAATTATATCTAATTTTTTAGTAAAAAAAAAGGCAGATATTGTGAATTATTTTGACTAAAGTTATTATCAGAGGAACATAATGTTGATGTATTATCACATACTGGTATATATAAACTTTTAGTTAGAATATTGTTTTGAGTAGGCAACCATCAATGTTATTTTGGGGCAATTAGATTAAAGAAATCCATATTTATGATATAATGAAGTTTGAAAACGGGTCAAATTTGACAACAGGAGGGTTAAGGTTAACTTCTATGGAGGAGTGGAATGAGTCATGTCCATCTCAAGATAAACATCCACCTGCTAAACGACATGCAGAGTAAGAGAATATGCAAGCAGGAACTCAGCAGAAATACACTAACCACTGCCTCCTCTGCCCCGCGACTTAGACACTATCTGATGCGGGTCTTGACACGGGAGAGCTTATGGCCGTAAATGGATTGGCAACCAAAACTCATACTCATATTTAAATGTATGTAAAGTATGGCACAAGCATCTAATCCTGACCCAGTCTCTGAAGAACAGAGTGGTCTACTTCTGTCTCCATTTTTTTGTCCTACTGCTCCCAGTCGTATTTACTTGACTCTCCAAAAAAAAAAGTCATAAAATGCTTAAAGGTCCCCTACAGTGGGGGATTTCACAGCAGCCACCCACCTGCTGTGTTTCGGTGGAGGTGGCTGTCGAATGTGTCGGCTTCGGATTATATACATCACACAGGGGAACGCTGAAGCTTTCCATCCTGCAGCTCCACTGTAGCCTCAGTGTCCTCTCCCTTACATAATATTCACACTACGCTGTCACGCCACGTTACTGCCCACTGCCTGTCAGAGTAGTGAAAAATAATGACTGCACTGATGTGTTAGCGTGTGTGTGTGTGTGTGCGTGTGTTAGTTGATGCTCCAGCTGAAGTTTTGTTTTGGTCAAGGACACAATTCTGTGCTGTCTACAAGAATGAAGAGAAGCCAGCTGATTGGCTACTTCACAGCTCATTACAACACACACTTATGCATACACAAAAACACACTCGCTAAAGCACACAACCCTGCAAGGTCGCAGTCGAAGTGGATGTTTCTTTTAGACAGTTTTTGTCTTATTTCAAAGTGTCCCTCTATAACCAAACGAACCCTATTAGACACAACAACCCTGAGCTTCATTTATCAAACAATGTGTGAGCGAGTGTACGTGTGGAATAATAACAGCTTCTTCTTTGCCTTGTGTCCGTGCGTGTGTTCCCTTTTTGTGAACGAGCATCTTGGACCAGCATTAATCAACATGCAAAGTCTCATATTGACAGATGATGAGATGGAGAGCCAGCCCACCCTCAGTGAGTGTTTTTTTGGAGACTTTCAAAGATGATTTTTTTGAAAGCAGGCAGAGAAGTTAACAAGCAGAGATACAACAGCGTAGCAAAAGATACAGATTTCAAAGAAGCTCTGATGATATTTTACACAAGCAAACACAGTTTTGAGGGGAGCTGCAGAGTCGGATAATAATTCTCTGTGTGTTCATGACAATGAGAGACCCCTTTCACATTACACATAGTTATGTGATCCATTGTTAGTATAAATATACTAATTAGAGAAGTTTTAAATGGTGATGATTAACGGACTATAACTTTAAAGCACCAACTAAACACTCTGAGGTGTTTGTGCATTCACACCTTTTGCGAGCTGTCAAACACCACTGATTATATCATCTGCAGACTTTGACTCGCGATATTCCTCACCTTCTAAACACTTCACAGTTGCTTAGTGAGTGATGTATTTGATTTTAATACTTCCCATCTGTGCATTAGTTAAGTGGCTATACATCACTCAACCACAAATAAGACCACAAGCACGGATCTTAAGGTGTTTTGTCCCATCAATGCATTGTTACACAGAATCACCGTCACCTCTGTGGTGGTTTTATGTCCATGCTTGGTACTCTTGTTTGAGCGAATTTTTCAATTGCTGAAATGTAAAATGTATGGAACACTGAAAATGCACTATCTGTTATGAGTTATAGAAAACTGTCTACCAAATTATCCATTATTGGGTGAAATCATGAACCACAGTATTTAATGTTGATTGGGCCTCTTTTTTGTTGATGTTCACAAGTCCAGTCCAGTGGTGAGCTTGTAACTAAGAACATTTATTCAAGTACTGTGTTAAGTACAATTTTAAGGTACTTGTACTTTACTTGAGTATTTCCATTGTTTGCCACTTTATACATTTTATACAACTGCATTTCAGAGACAAATAGAGTACTTTTTACTCCACTATATTTACCTGAAATATATAGTTACTTTTCAGATTCAAATTTTATACAAATACACGTATGATATGATTATATAATACGATGCATTGTTATAGATTAAAGCAGTGTTTTCCACCTTTTTTGGCTTGTTAATCCCTACAAAAAGTTGTGTCCAGTTGGGGTCCCTCGTCACGTTTCAGATGTCTATGAGTTGTTATTCCACCGAAGAAACATTTCCCCTCTAAACTTTCTGTTTATAAAACCAGTACCTTGACCAGCTACAACAGTAAAATAGTTAATTCATTGATGCATCTATATTAATAATGTCATATATAATCCTTTATCTGTCAGACAGGCTGATTTTCTGCAAGAATGGGTACTTTTAATATTTAAAGTTAATTGAGCTGGTAATACTTTTGTACTTTTCTTTAAGTAGGATTTGAAATGCAGAACTTTTACTTGTAATGGAGTATTTTTACACAGTGGTATAAGTACTTTCACTGAGGATCTGAGTATTCTTCCACTGCTGCAAAAGTCTCATCAAAAGGCAAAACACAGCCAACAACAAATAGTTCTTTGCAGCAAACAACAAAACAAACAAATTGTTGATCTGCTCTAAAATATCTTTTACTGAATTGAGTCTCCAAATATATAAAAATAACATTTTGAGATTCATACTGAATCAGATGAAGCGGGAGGGATTCAAATTTCTAGCTGATATCACCACAGTCGAGCTGTGCACACTCTGCAGGGCAGCGGGCACAAAGCAGATTATTTTAAAGATGCAGAACTGTGCATAATGTATAACTAAGCTCACTGCACTGAAAAGCTGAGGAAAAGAAGGAGAGGAGAGGGCTGGCGCGCTCACTCTCCCACTCTCACATTATTTGCACCATAATAAATCTCTAAATTATGCAAATGCATGCATGCTCGGTTGTGCATGCGCAGACACTGACAAAGGCAATCATCTATGCATGTGTCAAGTCAGCAAAGTCACTGAGACATGAGAGAGAGAGAGGGAGAGAAAAAGATGCGTTATTTAGTTTTCCGATGAATTTATTTATGGGAGGGTTGCATGTTTTTATGGAGTTTGGGTTTCGCCTCTTACGGGTTGATGTGCTTCTGATGGCACACAGCTACATTCAGGGTTATTTACATTTTGCTGGCTAGTGAAGAAGAAGAGAGCAGAAAAATGAAAGGTGAAGGGGAAAGGAGAGGAGAGGAGAGGAGGAAGGTGAAAAGAAACAAGGCGTGAAGAGAAAAGCATTGAAGGGAAGTAGAGAGGTGAGGAGAACAGAGGAGAGGATGAAGAAGCAAAGAGATGAGCTGAGAAGGAAGGAGGGAATAAAAGAGATAGAGAAAGGATAAACCAATACAGCCTATAGCTAAATATTGGAGGCAGAGGGAAACAGCTAGAATAGATGACCCTGTCCAAAGTTCATAAATATGCATACCATCACCTCTAAAGCTGACTGATTAAAGGAATAGTTTGACACTTTGGGAAATACCCCTTTCTTACTGCGCGCTAGATGAAAAGACCGACCAGTGTTGCCAACTTTGCGAATTTGTCGCTTGATTTAGCCACTTTTCAGACCTTCTATAGCGACTATTTCTAAAACACAACTAGCAACACATTTAGTGATTTATCCACATCAGGGATGTGAGAAAAAGCCAGAAATATATTATATTGTAATTCATTCCAATGCATGCCACTCAGAGTAATCACAGTCCACAGCTCTTCTGCCAACAGCACGGGGTCTTTCCCATCTCCTCTTGTCAGCCGACACAACCACTAAGCTTTATTCAAAGATATCTCCACCATCTCTAAAGCCAACTAATTAACATGTTGTATCTTGTATCTCACGCATAAATGTAAAAACTACAGTTTGTTTTTTGACTGTTTATCTGCCAGTAGGCCTGCTACTTCTGTGTTTTATGGCTACAGTTCAGGTAACCGGAAGAAAGCAAGTACTGTAGGCATGTTTACCAAAATGTCAAAACTATTCCTTTAAATAAGAATTTGCTCCTTGGCCTACATAAAAGTTGAACATTTATTTTCCTCACATTTTATTAATTAATTGAACTGAGTTAATCGTTCAGCAATGTGTCTTTTCCGTGAGTGGATTCACCCTGCATTAACCCTGAAATGTTTTCATTATTATTGGTTTCAAATGCCATTGCAGAGGCTTTTTCACTATTCTACTGCCAAGAAACGCTGAATCCTTGACATTTTACATCAGCACAAAGTACCAGCTATTAACCTTCAGTAGGCCTATACAGTACAAACATTTGGTATCTGCCCTCAATGACCCGTAGGTGGAAAGAAGAGAAGTCGGAGAGAGAAGGAGTGAAAAGAGAGGGAATAAAAGAGAAAAAAGAGAAAAGAGAGGAAGAGATATAGGAATAAGGGGAGGAGGTGAAGATGTGAAAAGAAGAGAGAGAAGACGAAGCGAGGCGTTTGTGGACAAGAGGAGGCGTTGGAAGTGTAGACGAGCAGTTGTTGAGGAGTAATATCAGGCATGGATGCTTTTTAAGACAGAGAAACTGCACGAATCAAAGCATTGCGACAAATAAGAATTCCATACACACAAACACAATCCGTTATCTCATGCAGGTATTTCAACCCCTGGGTTTAACTCGGGCTTTATGTCGAACAGATCCGTTGTTTGTGTTGCCAACACTCCATTTGTTGTAGCATTAGATATAAATCTCTGTGCAGATGTGCCCTTGTATTGTATCTTAGTGGTAATACAACGTTACCACTTTGTCTCTGAGTTGCGATCTCATGCTTTGTTTAAAGTGAAACACACTGTAAATCCTCGTCTTATTCCCCAGCTGGTGTCCGCGCACAGCTCCTGAAGTTGAACAATGTTTTTCTCTTGGTGTTATAAAAGTCTCTGATCAGAGTTGTTCTTTCTTTTTTTCTTTTTTTTTTTCCCCAGTAAGAGCCACGGGGGGGTCTCTGTTTGTTTTTGTGTGCAACACTGTTTGCAATGTGCTGTGTTTAGGGCAATTATTATGCACTCTTTAGGGCAAACACAGCCCCGAGAGCTCCGTGTGAAGGAATGCAGTGTGTGCTTGAACGCCTTGAGCAGCTGTAGAAGTCAAACAAGCATATTTTGGTGTTAATAAGTAGAGTTTTTAAATATTTGCTGACTCTATTCAGGTATACCACCACAAATTTAAGTTTAAGGTCATTTTTCAGGCAACAATTTCAAACATTTTCTGCTTCCAGTCTCTAAAATGTGATGATTTGCAGCTATTTCGTGTGTTACGTGCTACTAAACGGATCTTTCTTTTTTCTTTTTTTGGACTGTTGGTTGTACAACACAAGCTATTTAAAACATCATCTTGGCCTTTATATATTTGTATATTTGTTTTTTTTATGATTTTTCTGACATTTTGTAGACCAAATGATTTATAAATTAATTGAAAAAATAATTAGCAGATTAATTGATAATGAAAATATATTTTGAAAATATAGTTTGTCACAGCACTATCACCTTGGGCTATGCAAACTTATGATTGACATATTTCTCTATTTTCTAACATGTTATACACTAAATGAACAATCAATTGATTAAAAAAAACATATTAAAGGATAATGAAAATAATAATAAGTTTCAGCCCTAATTAATTTTTTCATGAAACCTCAAGGTGAACTCTCCTCTCTTCTCCTCTCCTGCTTTTTTTTTATTCAGCCAATTTTCTTTCTTGTCTGTCTCTTTGTATTTTTTTCCCTTTCTCTCGCTAACAGATATTGTATCTGTGTGTGTTGCAGGATCACTCTGAATGGGATGAAGGTGTCCAGGCCAGACGTTCGCATCGGCCGCTACAGAATGATTAAACACGAGAGAGACAAACACAACGAGCCCAACCCACAGAGGTACTGCATCATTGTCCAAACTCGTTCTCTGGCTTCACATTTGGATCGATAGCGCTGCTTTTGTCTCGTAGCTACCAGCTCAGATGTTTCTTTCCAACTTTTTCATCTCCATTTGAGAGAATTATGATTATGTTGCGCTGCAAAGGGCATACTATCAATAATGTGTCCTTATAATTAGAGTTAGCTACAGATACATACACTGAAACATGAGCAACACAGGCAATACAAGGCCAGCAGTGAGAGGTAAAAACAGTTTATTATGATTCCTTTGTCCATTGTCGTCCATATTTTCCGCTTTGACTCTGTCCAGTTTTGCTGAAATTACATGCTAAAGATATTTAACATTTAACCAGCCTTGCCCTTTTTAGCTATTTCTTGTTGCACACTCACATCGTGCACATTCACACCTAAGAGCTACTGTTAGTCTAGCGCTCCTGCTGTTGGCCACTGAGCAGCTCCTCATAAGAAATTGCAAGAGAAATGATAATAGAATACATTATAATAAATTTTAACTGATTTAAAGTGTATTATTATAGACTTATTTTGCAAACTGCGTCACTAGCTGGTGAAATGTACTGTATATGCTTAGGACAGGGGGACTTTTAAAATACAGAAGTCATGAGTCAAATTCTCCTTAATTCTTGTCCTTTATTTATTCAGTTAACTGTTCACTTATCGTTTTTGTAAATTGTATTTCCTATGATTCATTGTCTTCTACACACTGCTAGGAATTCCAGTATTTTCTGTCTGCTAGAGAAATACTGAGTCCTTATATATATATATATATATACAGTATATTATTTGTACGCACTGCCAGTCATCAGATACCCAGCTGGGATCATAATCTGGCCAAAGGAGGAGATAGAAGCCACAGATATCAAGACAAGAAAGCTCCTTACCATGCATGGAGGGTTTCACCCCAAGTCCAGAACCCTAAGGCTATACACTAAGCGGAAAGAGGGAGGCCGAGGACTAGCGAGCGTTGGAGCTACTGTCCAGGATGAAACATCGAAAATCCAGGAGTACATCAACAACATGGCCCCAGATGATGAGCTGCTAAGTAAATACCTCAGACAGCAGAAACCTGATAATACTGAAGAGGAAGAGGAGCAGACAACATGGAAGGACAAGCCCTTACACGGCATGTACCACCGTCAGATAGAGGAAGCGGGTGATATCAAGAAGACCTACCAATGGCTGGAAAACGCTGGACTGACAGACAGCACAGAAGCACTAATCATGGCAGCACAAGAACAGGCCCTAAGCACAAGGGCCATAGAGGCCAGGATCTACCATAGTAGATCAGACCCAAGGTGCAGGCTGTGCAAAGATGCCCCTGAGACGGTCCAGCACATAGTAGCAGGGTGTGAGATGTAAGCTGGATCAGCGTACATGGAGAGGCACAACCAAGTGGCTGGGATAGTGTACAGAAACATCTGTAACCAGTATCGACTAGAAGTACCCAAATCCCAATGGGACATACCACCGAATGTGGTTGAGAACAACAGGGCTAAGGTCCTGTGGGACTTCAGATTCCAGACTGACAAGCAGCTGCTGGCTAACCAACCGGATATAGTGGTGGTTGACAAACAGCAGAAGAGGGCAGTGGTGATAGATGTGGGGATACCAGCTGACAGCAACATCAGGAAGTATACTGTATATTATGATACGATATTATCACGATTCTTAAGTTACAATACAATCTTATTGCGATATTAAACATTTTGCGATATGCTGGGTATTGCGATAAAATATATTGCTGTATTATATTGTGATTTATTACCTTTTTTTCAACTGCAAATTATGCAGTTTGTCAACATCTGTTTCATCTAATAAGATACAGATTTCACTCTGTTCATCTCAGAGTTTGATTGATTCATTAGGTTTTCTAGTTTCATGTGTTACCAGTATCTTCACTCTAGCTTTAAGACTGAGCCTGCTACAACCTCTGAAAGACAAAATAGCGTCCGGAATTGTTATCGATACTTGACGTCTGTGTATCGTTACAATATTGCCACGCAAAATATCCCGATACTAAGCTGTATGAATTTTTCCCCCTCACTCCTTTGTCATGTTTAAGTTTGGAACTATGTAAACGCCTGAGGTTGCTAAAAAATATCTGAGGGCCTTAGTGTCCTAAATGGTAGCTACAACCCTGAATATATGCCTCACCACAAAAAATCTACCACCATCACTTCTGCTGCTATTACAAAGAGAAATGGGAGCATAAAGCCAGAAAAAGCAATAAAACTGGTATCACAGTAAGTCATGTATTGTTTTATGTTTGAGGAGTTACAGACCACCCTGCAGAGAGACAAAGAGAAACATGTTTCCTATGACTGACATTTCACTGAGAAGAGGATGTCAAACGATTAATGCAGGAAGACATGAGGACATTTTAAAGATGACATAGTAATTTCTTGTCTTCTCAGTATTTATTAAAATGTGGTTTCTGCTAATATGCAAGTTGCATAAATACTGACACTACTGAAGGTGTATTATAGTCTTAGTTTGCTGTAATTTCATTAGATATTAGCTGCAGATAAGGATGGGGTTTCATATATAAAAGATGACTGTAAAAATGTATCAGGATGTAAATAAAAACAGTCCTTTGAAGACCACAGCTTGGCCTTTCTGGTCACTGAAAGATTGGAAGATTTTAAAATGCCAAGGACAAAACATTTTCAATAAACCCAGAATTGCTTTTCAGAGATACAGCTCAAGGGCTTAAATGTTGCTCTTTTGGCTACACCCATTTAAATTGCTTTTCAGACAAATGTGTAAAAATGCTTCCCGTATAAATGTGTTATTTTATGGTTTAATGAATGGGACCCAATATGCAGAGATGAGCCCTTCTAGACACATTAATCACCAGGAGTATAGCACCTCACATTAAGCTGCTTAAACGTGGATTATCACTGTTTATTCTCCTCTAAGAGCCCCCGTTTTCATGCCTGGATAGACCAGGCAACGACGCCTCCCAGCACAGAAATCGATAGCTGCTGCAGCTGAGGGCAGAATGAAGATATAGTGAACTCTGTTCCCTCCTTCAATATTGTTTAAGTTTGATCTCATGTGACATTATTATATCAAAGCATGTTGACAGGACTACGTCACGGCTCACAGTTGAGGTCTAGTTAAATTGGTTTATAAGAAGATTAAAAACGAGAGTCATGTGAAAGAGCAGTGACAGCCAAACAAATTGTGACATGTTTGATTTGGATTTTGCATACAGCCCCTGAACATATGTTATTTGAGTCTCTGATACATGCTATATAATGTGTTTTATGAAATATCCCATTTGGTTTGAGCATTACAAGAATTTCTTTTTTGGAAACCTCCTTTATTTTATGTTTTATTATGTTATTCAACTTTAATTTCTTTTAACTTTCAATTTTCAAAATCAATCAAATCATACCTAACGGCTTTGCATAACTGTGTTTATCGCTCTATATCTTACCCTCATTCAGCTGTCTATGAACTCTTGTAGCGGCACATTCATTCAGCACCAAGTTAGTGTAATAAATGCCTGAGTTGACACTTTAAATGCATTGTTCAGCCGTGCATTTATGATTGGAAGAGTCTGATCCTGACATTATAATTACTGATGTAAGAAATCAAAGCTTTTAAATGGTAATGGATGTTGTAGGAAGCAGCAGGCAACCTATTTATCTCAAAAGATGATAAAACAAGAAATGTTTAATTTCTAAACGGCAGAGAAAGTGTCGCTCACATCCTGGCCTTAGTTACATTCATACCTTTTACTGACTGCACTTTGATGTGATCACATACAGTAAAGAGTACCCTTCTCCATTTAACAGTTAAAGATAAAATCCACCCCTACAGGTGTGGGAGGAAGGAAAATGAACTTTAAGTAGAGCCTGTGAATGAAATGAAAGATTTTTTTTTTTTTACCTGCAACAAGCATCTGCTGATTATGATGAGGATATCTTTATATGATACCAAACACCTTCACAGGCAGTTTTGCTTCACTACAAGACAATTTGCTAATCCTGTAGTAATTAGCTGGCAACTTGTCTAAAATAAGGTTGGAACAAGCTTTGTTGGAGAGAAAAGCCCTGTTCACCACCTGGCCTTGCATTTATAAACTTTTTATTGATTTGATATGCCTCCTTATTTGGTCAAAACACCTGCAGTGGGCCAATACAGAAGTGTTTGCATTCTTTCTAACAGCCAGCAGGAGACGACTCCTCTGGCCGCAAAAAGAAGTCTGATTATACAGAAGTCTAAAAAATGACCCTACTTCTCACTTGATTTATTACCTCAATAAACATTGTATGATTGAAGCATGATTTTATGGTCTCAATCGCTAGTTTCAAGTCTTCTTCAATACAACATGATGTCCGTTTAGTAAATTGCGATCCCATTAATAGAGTCAAATAGAGAATAAAACAGGGTATGCTGTTAGGCCCTGACACACCAAGCCGACGGTCGGCCGTTGGACAGTTTGGCACCGTTGGGGACCGTCTGTTGTCCTAGTTTTTGCAGTGTGTCCCGAACCGTTGGCTCTAGTCTGCCCGCGTCTGAGATTTTTTCACTGATTCAGCATGTTGAATCGGCGGCGACACCCGTCGGTGAGAGAAATCACTCTGATTGGCTGTCCAACTTAAACGAATAAGTGCACGAGAAGAGAAGTGAGGGAAGCAAGCGAATGAGTGAAGTCAAGAGGACACACACAGAAGGCTCTTCTTATTTTTCATCTTCATCTTACACTGATATTTTCACGAGATGGCCATCTGGAATGAAGCTAAGTGCTGAGTGAGAGTGGTGTGAAAATGATCAGCAAACGCTGCTTTGTTTCATGTACGTATCATATCAACGGCTTGTATATCTGCAGTCCTCGGTCTTCCGGTTTCCCTGTTTGAATGAGAAATACAGACTACCGTGACCTGCTGGTGTGGAGAGTTATTTCATCTCACGCAGGCGCAGAACGTATGTGGTAGTTGGCCGTCAGCTGTAGTTTTTGTGGTGTGTTCGAGTACAACTTTTTGGCCAAGACGAAAATTACGTGAGGCGACGCTAGTTCTTTGATGTCGGCTTGGTGAGCCCCCAGCTTTAGGGAGTGGCGACCTTGTGATTGACAGGTCGCTATCACAGCGTTTTGCGGTTTGGGTGTTGTCCATGTTTTCGTCTTAGAACTTTTACCCTTTCACAGTGTGTTTTCAGTTCATGAAAGTTAATTGTAACATTTTAGTCTCCTTATAATGTCTTATTCAGCATTCGGCTGTACTTAGCCCCACCCTCTCGTGTCACTCCCGAACTCAAGGCTTCAAAACGGTGGTCCACAAACCAATGGGTGACATCACGGTGACTACGTCCACTTCTTCTATACAGTCTATGGCCCTTCTCATTGCTAACCAGAGATAAAAATCCACCCCCTCATACAGTTGTGGGAGGAAGGCAAATTAGTCAAAGAAAAGTTTTTACCTGTAACAAGCTCCTGCTGAAATTATAGTGAGATGTCAGACATCCATCTAGAAGTGGTTTAACTTTAAAACTAACAATCTATACCGTTAAATGGCAGCAATAACTTATATGTGACGGCGTCTAAAATAACCAGGCCAGCGTAATATGTCATCCATCATTGCGATCCCTCAGTAATTGCTTGCTGAAATGACACCAATAGAGATGGGAGCCAGCTAGGTCAGACTAGTCGAGTTGCCTTCATCAAAATCAATAAATCCGCCACTAGACTGAAAGAGAGTGTATGTGTTTGTGTTTGTGTTTGTGTGTGTGTGTGTGTCTGCTTGATACTCAATTCCTGTTTTCCTCCTCCTGTCTCTCTCTCTGGTCTGTGGATCAGACTTCCTCAATAAGAGGTGACACCAACAGGGACGCTATTTATTTGGGGCCGATCCATTATTCATAACTGCAGCGAGGGGCAGAAAATATCGGCCTATTAGTCGGCAGCCCTTCTGGACACTCATTATAATGTCTCGGAAATTTTAGCTTTAAAGATTTGTTTGAAAAGAGGTGGTATTTGGACTTAAATAAAGCGTGGCGGCTCAGAATAATCAGGAGGTTGTGAAAGGTGGATTGGCTACCTCATGGCAGTATTCAGGCAGTGTGGGTGGAGGAGAGAGGGGTTGTTTCCCCCCCCCCCCTCCGCTGTATCTCTCTTCGGACAGAAAAATTTAATTCATCACTTTTCATGTCCTGAGGAAAGGTTTTCAAATTTCTGTCAGTGCAGTTTTGAGGGCTTTTTGATTTCCCTGCCAGAGATTGTTCAACCCCCAGTCTGTCAAGTTATCTGATATTTTGTATGATTGAAAAAAGTCATGAGGGAAAAATAGGTAAGGACAAGAAGAGTTGCTTGGTTACCAGGGTAACTCTGGTTCTTCAAGAAATGAGTGAGATATCTCTCTTTGGGCGGCTGTGGCTCAGACGGTAGAGCAGGTTTGTCCACCAATCGGAAGGCCGGTGGTTCGATACCCGGCTGCTCCGGGTCACATGTCGATGTGTCCTTGAGCAAGACACTTAACCCCAAATTGCTCCCGAAGGCATAGCCATCGGTGTGTGAATGAGTATTTAGATTAGATCCTAATAGATCCATCAGTGTATGAATGGGTGTGTGAATGGGTGAATGCTGACATGTAGTGTGAAGTGCTGTATAAATGCAAGTCCATTTACCATTTACTTTAGGAAGCATTAGCTTTGAACTAACTTGTGCATGCTAGCATGCCCACAATGACTATTTTTAAATCAAGGCTGAAGACTTTTCTGTTTGCCGCTGTTTTTGTAACTAAATCAGTTCTTACACGGCACTATTTTAGATTGTTTTTATTTTCTGTTCTCTTGGATTTTTAATGACTGTTTCTAATTGTATTTAAATGTGTTTTTATAAGGTGTCTTTTGCACTTTGTCTCAATGCTTTTGATGTTTTATGTAAAGCGCTATGTAAATCAACTTGCCTTGCCTATGCCAACATGCTGAGCATGTTAGCATAGTCCTTTTTGCTAAATAGCACTAAACACAAAGCACAGCTGAGGCTGATGGGAATGTCACTAGTGTTGCAGCCATTTGGTCATAAACCAAACTAAGTATTGGACTAATTCAAATGTTGACCTGATGATGATGCTAGAGGAAATGTCAATCACAGAAGTGATTACAATTCATCCTGAGGGGGACATGAATGTCTCTGCCAAATTTCATGTCAATCCATCTGATAGTTGTTGAGATATTTAAGTCTGGAGCAAAGCAGTGGATCAACCAACCCGGTAACACATCAAAGTGTGTAATAGACCCGCCTACATGAGTGTATGATGATAGGGTCACCTAGGTTTAGGCAACAAAACCACTTAGTTAGGTTTAGGAAAAATGTCATGGTTAGCCTTAAAATAAGTACGGAAAACACGTCACTAACTGACTTACAAAGCACCAGTCTCCTGGTTGAAAGTCATGTGTTTATTGGACTCATCCACCTCCCCTCCTGCCCGCCATAAGCAGTCTTTCTCACTTTTTATTCTACATCACTAGCTCTGAGCATAGCATACTTTCGCAGATACATAAAGATTTTGCCTTGCGCATTATCGTATCATTCACACGCCTTTTTGTGTGACCGGGTTGGATTAACTGACATCGACATACCACACTACGCCACTAAAAGAATAACTAAACAGAACAATATTTGAAAGTTAGTTGTCTAGTATAAACAGAGAAGTACGATAGAGAAAGGGTGTGTTTAGATCTCTTAAAGGACTTTTTTGAGATTTTTTTCAGTTCAATTTTTCCAATTAGAAAAATGCCTTTAATTACTTTCTATTCCCTGTGGAACTCCAGTTTTTCGAAGATCACACTATACAACATGTTTGTCTTTTGAGATGATCACTGTGTCAGAGTATAGGCCATCATGGACTTGTCATGACTTGCCAAGAGATATGGCTAGATGTCGGCCCTCGATCTGAATTGCTGTTTATGACTAATATATATTTATAACACAACACTTGAATGACCTATGAGGTGCAAGGGATCAACAAATGCTTACATATGTAATCACATTTTTACGAATGAAAGTGAACCAGAAATCTCTCACATCTACAGCAACAACCTACTACAATCAATTTGTCTTTGAGTTTCAGGCTGTACACACAGAGAGGCCTGTCACTCAACTACACAGATAAACTGAGCTTCTGTTTCCGCTCTTTGTCTTCAGGTGCAGCGTTGCCTTTCTGTTTAGATCCAGAATCATGATTGAGCCTTTGGGGAGAGTTTATCTGGAGTACCTGCGTAATGTCCAGCATTTACCAAGGGAGGCGTAGGCGTTGTCTCGACTGTTTGATGAATGTTCCCCATCTCCTCTGCATACGCACACACACATATATATATAGCCTACATATACATACACATTGACACAAACGTGCACACACTCTCACACAAGAGCCCATTCTCTCAGCCCTTTCGGAGATGCTGCATAGCAATGAGATATTGGGCCAGCGTAAGTAAGAAAGAGGCACATTCATCACCAGTCGCGAGTATCGCTTTGCACACACACACACACACACACATTTTGTCTAGAAAATGGCGCTTCATGCATTGCAAATGAATCAGTCGCTCAGTAACATTGTTCAATATTCCATTCATATGTTATCATCCTGGGACAGTGCAGATACAGGGTGGATGGGGTGTGTTTGTGTGTGTGTGTGTGTGTGTGTGTGTGTGTGTGACTGGCTTCTGTAAAACTGTATTTACCACGAACACAACTTTAAGTTTACCATCTTATTTAGAATCCTTTAGTCTCGTTTAGCCAGATCTATCTCCACAGCGCTAAAGAAAGGTCTGGCTCCGCACGTTCATCATTCTGTATAGGGGAAAAAAATGCTCTGGCTTGTTTGTATTTCTTTAAACCAATCACAATCGTCTTGGGCAGTGAAAAGCATAGGATGAAGTGACAGTGCCCTTGCAAAATACATAGCGCAGACAGCGGAAGGGGAGGAGAATGCCGGCTGAAATTGGCGGCCAATGGCTGGCTTATACTCACAGTCTACATCCGGAGAGTCAGACTAAGAATCCCTTAAAGGAATAGTTTTACATTTTGTGCAATACTCTTACTGAGTGTTAGATATACCGTAAATATGATGCTACGGTGAGCATAAAGACTGGAAAAAGGGGGAGAGTACTGGCCTGGTAACAAAATCCACTTATTAGCCCATCTAAAGCTCAACAATTAACATTATTATATATTAACGTTATAGCTAATTTGTTTAATCCGTACACAAATTGAAGAGTATAATTGTAGGAAGTTCCAGCCAAGAGACTAATGCAGCACATAGCCCCCCATTAAACAACGGGAGACTCTCGACAGACAGACCTGTTATCTAATAGACCACACTGACTGAAGGTTTGGCTGTGTTGTTTTATGAGGTTTTATTTGTTTAAAAAAATGGTTCAATGGACACATTTCAGTAGGAATTGACTTTTGAAAATTACTTGTTTTCTAATAATTACTTTGGCATTTACCTGTGTCTTCTTCATTATCAATATTCCTCTAGATATTCTGAGCAGAGTGGTGACAGACCCAGGAATTTGAGCAAAACTTTGTGATGAAATATTGATTAACTAGAAATTATGTTTGAATGATTATTCACAATGGATATAATGTCATATTTTGGAGGGAGGTTAGCGTCTGTGCCTCTCATGATCATAGTTTTCATATTTTAAAAAGTTTAAATGGTTCAAATCACAATTTTATCAAAACTTCAGGTGAAAGAACAAAGAAATGTGGCACATTGATTAACAAGCGTTACTGTGTTTGTCTTTTTGCTTTAAACATTTTTACTTATTTTTCAAGGACGGTTGTGTTATGCAGTTCTTCACTGTTTACCTTCTTCAACAGTACAAGTAGACCTTGTGTCCTGTCTTTGTGCTAAGTTAAACCAACCAGCTGCTCACCGTAGCATCATATTTAGCATACAAATGTGAGGGTGGTATCAATCATCTTATCTCTGAAAGCGAATTAGCGCGTCTACCCAAAATGTCAAACTATTCCTTCGAGACATTTTCCTACAACAGGGTCAAGTGGGCCAGCTCAAAATATATGACACCAGAACAAAATAAGCCTCAATAGCTGGCATGACGAGCTATTGTTGAGATCCTAAACCAGAAATGTTTTCCTGTGAGACCCTCGGTGGAATTAAAATAGAGCTTTACTTAGCCCAGTTAGGACTCCGTCAGGAAATCAGGCTAATGAATATGTAAGGAGGACTGCCTTTGTCTCGTCCTCTACAATAAAAGTAAGATAAGCGAGACCAATAGAAACGATACATACAGATTGAATAGAAGTCTTTTTTATCCTCTGCATGTATGTAGGGATTAGTTTATTGCTCTTAATCTCTCTCTCGCCGTTTGATAGATTCATCCAAAGATTTCTCTTTTCTCATATTTTTAATATCAGTCTATCTTGCTCCCTCCATCTGTCACTCTCTTTCTCAGATATATATTTATCTCTTTGCTTATCTGGCCTCCATTTGTCTCTCCTGCCACCCGGCCCTCATTTCAGTTTAAAGGTACAGTGTGTAGGATTTGGTGGCATCTATGGTTGCAAATTGCAACCAACGGATTACCCCTCCGCTCACTCCTCCCTTTCCAAGACTGCGGTAACGTGAGCCGCCGAGTGCAGAACAGTGATAACACCGTTCACCTCGCTCGGAGGCCATCCTTACCATAATAACACTACTTTAGGAGCAACGGAAGACAGACGGTGGCTTGTGGGGCCACGGTTTTGCACTTTTGGGGCTCACGTTAGGTAACGTAAAAATGTGAAAGGCTCTCTCTAGAGCCAGTGTTTGGTTTGTCCAGTCTGGGCTACTGTAGAAACATGGCGGAGCAACATGGCGGACTCCGTGAAGAGGACCCGCTCCCTATGTAGATATGAAGGGCTCATTCTAAGCTAACGAAAACACAATACTTAGTTTCAGGTGATTATACACTAATGAAATCATAGTTATGAATATGAATATTTCATTTCTGCTAATAGATTCCCCGAAATCCTCCACCTACTTTTCCTCCTCACCTTCCCTTCCCTTCCTTTCCTTGCACTCTTTCTCTTAAACTAATTCCCCTTCCTTTTAGAAGTGCCAATCCTTAGAACACGTAATTCTATTTATATCTTATTGTGTTATATTGTTCAAGGGAAAGATGCTTGACAATATTTTTCCTGCGGCCATTCATGCTATTACAACCCTTTTTGATTTGATTTGCGAGAGACAGAGGGAGAAAGCGATGCAGAGGGAGGAGAGAGCTCTTCACTAGTCAGTTCTGACAAGGCTCTGTAGGCTCAGTGGTCCATGTCGGACTGAAGTGTCAACTCCAGTTGTACGTCCAGGCATATCATTAAGAAGACGTCTTTTGTTAGAGTCAGTCACAGCTGTCTGTTGGGAAGTGAATGTGCGCGGCTGGGCGTTTGCACACATCAGCTCTTTCTCTGTTCACACACCAAAAATGCCATTTTTAAGACAAGAGTGTTGTGAACACGCTGTTAGACACTGTGGCCTCATTTCCACCCCGACTGGCTGCAAGAACTGATACTACTACGCTGGTGACAGGATAGTTTGTGTTATGAATCAGTTTTGATGCCAGAGGTTGCATCACAAACTGAAGTGAAGCACAGCAGCAGCACCGCTGTGTAACTCTCTGACACACTGTGTGAATTATTTTCCCATCTTAAATACTAAAATCAGAGCAGATTTCTAATGTAAGAGCAGATTCTGATGTAACTGCTGAATCACAGCCAATGGGGAAGGATATTCCAGCATAATTCAAACAAACCGAGGCGGATGTGATGGATAATACCGGCCAGTGAGTCACAGTGCAGCGCTGTAGCACCACCTGTTGGTCAAGCTCTACATAGTAAAGGAAACTGGATTTGTACTTCATTTTAAATAATCCAAGAGAACTGTTTCTTCTCTGCTTTCAGGTTATTGAACATGTACAGTTACCTAGAGGGGTTCTTATAAACATCAGGTTCTTATCAGGGTTTAAATGTGGATTTATATGTCAGTGTTCACGCTGTAAATGGAGTTTTGCATGTGTCTGACGGTTATAGTTACAGCACTTTATAATGACTTATTTTTTTCTTGTGTTACTTCCGATATCTATTTAAATTATTTTGATTTCTTATATTGATTTATTCTCAACTTTTGGGTTGTGTTTGTTTCCTATGAGAGTCTCTTATGTTTTTGGACCTTAGTTTAGTTTATTTGAATGAAGGGACAGTGCAAATTAATAAATACACGTGATATAAAAAAATGCCGGTGTTACACTGAAATCTGTGACGACCATCAGAAATGGTGACCCTACTGTACCTATCCTTTACTCTTATTTTAGAGTTTTGTGAATATATCTTTGAATTGAGAATATTAAAATACATTTATGTTTTTCAAAAATGTAGTTTTGTGTGTTTTCTGTCACATAGTTGTCTCATTTATTATACTGATACAGTGGGGTCACATTTTCTGCCGTCAGAAATGGTGACCTCATGTGTTGCTGACTTTGTGAACATATATTTTGATGTAACACCGGAATTAGCCAGCAGGCTACTTTTCTTCTCTAGTCCCTGGCCAAGGTGTTACAAAAGGCTTCCTAAAATACATCAAAACAGAAATAAAAACGTGCAGTGTAAAGTTTAATACAGGACCTTATGAATTTCATATCTCCTACCTGCATGACATGTGCTCTATTTCAGTAGTTCCCGACCTGGGAACCGTGACTCCTATAAAGAGGTTGCTAATAGATTTGATGGGTTGAAAAGAAGAAGAAAAAACACAGTTATGTGCTTTTTGTGATGTCATAGGGTATAAAGTGTAGAGCGGCTCCATAGACAATGAATAGGGGGAGATGTTCTAGATGACACTGAGGGTGTTTTCATATTAGGTATGATTGAATTGTACCGTGCCCGAGTACGATTGCCCCCTGTCTCCACTTCCCCACTGCTCAGCTTTCACATTAGTTAAGTTGTTCTGTACCCGAGTACACTTGTGTCATCATCCATGTGTATTTGTTTATGTTGAGATCAGCTGTTCTAGTGGCGTAGCATCTTAAAACACTTCATTCAAACTTGACAGAAACTAAATAAAACGCACTAAAACCGTCGCCTTTAGTCTTTCCAACAATCACCAACTCTGGTGTGGTTGAAATAAACTCTTATTTCATAGAGTTTGATCTGAAAAAATATTCCGCACTCTGCACTCCCCACTGTCTCTCTCTCTCTGCCTGCTGAGCAGCTGAGCGGCTCTCGTTCTTCGGAGACAGACCAATAAATTAGCTAAATGAAATAACAAACATCACCCAATACCATCGCCTACTATTGTACTATTATATTTGAAGGAACCTCTCGCCTTCCTTCCTGCTTTATCACCCATGACTGTGCAGTTCAGAGCACGGTGCATGTCATCTCGAGCAGCTCCAGACTTTATACCCTATGACATCAACACTGGGAGAGAGTTGCTCATGTTTACTAATATTTTTGGACTGTCTTAGACCATAGGAATAACATGTTTGAATTTTGAAAATGGGCGTAGTTCCCCTTTAACATTGTGTTGTAATAGGAGTTATCCTTTCAATCCAACAGAAACCACAGTCAGTCGTGTAATTATCTGCATTTCCTGAAGCATAATATGCATACACAATAACCCAGACCTCCCAGTCTCCAAGCAATCAAACACACTTATATACCCACAGAGACTCACACAAACGTGCACTGATATGGAGGCAAAGACTTTACTTTGAAGCTTTGTCAGTATTGTTTTTAATCACATTTCCTTCCTTGTCTCCCCATTTCATCTTTACATCTCTTCCCCCTCTCTCTCTGTCTTTCTTTCTTTCTTTCTTTCTGTCTTTCTTTGTCCTTCACCCTCCAGGTTTAATAAAATCCAGAACACGAAGAACACGATGAAGAAGGACGGCATCAGCTCTCTGACCTACAGAACGATCCAGGTCAAGAGGTGCCCTCTGTACACAAATATCTCTGTGGAGATCGGCAAACCGCCGCCCCGGCCTATCAAGGGCTAAAGAGAGAGGAAGACGAGGGGGTCGACACACGTATTGACTGGAGGGAACAAGACAACAAAAAGAGCGCCTATAAGAAGGGAATAAAGAGATCACATATCCTAGACATCTGGAAAGATGCAGGAGTGAAAGAGAGAGGACAAAGACACATCCTGGTCTCTTTCTCCCTCTTTATCCCCCTCATCTCTCTCTGTTTGTTCGTTTTTTTAGATTTCAGCTTGCCGTTCCTGTAACCAGGACTCAGGCTCTTTCCAATTTTTTCAAGCAGCCAATGGCTTCACACCTCCTACCTTTACCAATCAGTGACTTCAGCATTTAAAGAGTGTGGACCAAAGCTGGAACATCAGTGACCGACCGAAGGTTGGCGTCAAAACTTGGAGTCTTTCCATTAACAATCTTTTGTAAACTGGAGGGCATCCAGTGGCTGTTGAGGATATTGACAGGAACTACTGTCGGGAGATTAGAGGTGAGACAATAACACCATTTGGAAGTTTGGAAAGTTTTCATGACCTTTTCTGAAATACTGGAGAGCATCGAATGGGATTTCTTGGAATATTTGACCAAGTTCATAAAAGCAGAATGAAAGAAACGGCTTTTTACATGGATACAAAGACAGATGGACAACGGAGACATTGCTGGTTTGGAAATGAAATATCTGGAGAACAACAAACCTGGTGGACAACAGACGCTATCAAACATTTTACTTCCCAAGCGTTCACAGTGATGCTCAAGAGAATGGGGATTTCCATTAGAGGGAAACTGTAACGAAATATGATGACATGCAGTGATGCTCCATGGACTTGTATCTGATGGATTGCATATCAAAGAGATCGTCTGACTCTCGTCTTTACAAATGATGCTAATAGACGATTTAATATTGACGTCTTTGTCAGGGAGTTTGGATCTAATTACTCAATCGAGTCCTCCGGTATCAATTAATGAATGTGTATTGTGCCTGCATCTACAGTGCTGGGACACGCTGATACAACATGTTCGTCAGCAGCAACAAACTCCTGAGAACTCTCTTTTTGTTCTCTTTTTTTTACATATATATATATATATATACAAACTAAAACTTTGGAAACTGACATATTGGAGTGACGGAAAAGTTTTGCAACAAAAGTAAAATTGTTGAAGACGTGAGGAGTTTTGTGCTGAATGCAACGTTGTGGAACTACCCTGGGAATGCATTTGAAATCAAATCGAGGAACTGAAGACAACAAGGCAGATATACACCGACTGCTCAGTCGTGATTTTAACCCCATGTGTGGCACATGTTTTTTTTCACTCCACTCGAGGAAAGATAAGAGGTTTATTTTGGTAATCTGGGCTTTAAACGTACATTTTTGTCTCTACAAGGTGCAAATGGCTTGAGGTACATTAATGTTCCTTTAGGTACAGATTTGATTAAGTAGAAATATGCATTTTTTGTTAGAAAATTGGACATTTACCACATTTTTTGAACACATATGGGACAGAAAAACTTAGCTATCAGAATAGAGTCACGGCTCAAGTCTTATGGAAACAAAAGCTGAGTGGAAACTTTTACACTAGCAGACAAGAACAAACAAACAAAGTCATTTTTAGCCTTCAATGTGACCTGGACATCTTCTTTTTTACCACAATTCATTAAAACTCTATTGATACTGTTACTATGCCATTATCTCTCTCTGCTATCTTTTTCTTTAAATCTTTAGGGAAAAAGACGATCATATCTGTAAAGAGGAAATTATAAAGGTGATAGGCTCCTGCTGGGGGAAATTGTGAATTTCATGTCAGTAATGAGAAGTTATCGTTTGAGCAGTTTGACTGACATCTCTATTGCTGCTTCAGATTTTATCATCATCAGCTGTCAGTATCGCACTTTTTCATAAATGATGATTACCTTTTTTTATGTTAATTTTCAAACTTTTTTGTCTATGAGTTTCATAACTTTCCCTGTGTGAAAAAGGAACAAACTAAATATTTGATCATGATTTCCTAGTCAGCGTATTGAAGCCTTTGACTGTCTTATACTTTGGTACATCACTCTTCTTCCTCTGTTTAAACTTCTCCTCGTCTCTACTGTTGACGCCTAAACACCAAACTGATGCCTTCAGAAGTAATCCATACTAAAGGGGCAGGGAAGGTTATTTTTTTATTTAAAGCTCATTTTAGGGTGTAAAATCAGTCAATGATGATGTGTGTTTTAAGATGGGTGATACAGAAATGAACCCATTTTTGTTTTAGACTCATATTTCAAACTTATACAAAATATTTCCACTTCTCTTTTAAATGCTAAACAGGCAGAGGATTTGTGTGCAATGCTGTAACCGTAATTTTGTATCATTCAGAACAATTTTGGGCTTTTATTTTGGTCACGATTTGTGTATTGTTGGCCTCCTCTTTGGTCAGCCTCGAGGCAAAAATCCCAAAAATGTTCCCATCTGTTTGGCTCTCCGTTATCTTCGTCTCAAGCCTGTCGGAAGGTTTGATTACTCCTCTGTCTCACACACACACACATTCACACAGTCTTCCCTTTTTTCTTTTGCATTATCTCGCCTTCCATTGCCTTTTCTTTCTTACTCTGCCGGTCCAGGCTGTGTCTGTCAATGGCACTCTGTTGTGCTTTGTGGTGGGCCTACTTCAGGCACAGCTGTGTCTCACAAGAGTGCTTCTTCTTTCAATAGATATCGACAGGGCCTCTCTTTGTGTCTCTGAATCTGTGCCACTTACTGTATCTTTATCTGTCTATCTCAGTACACATCCCCATTTGTGAATCCTTCTGTGCCCCCCCCTTTTCTCCCCAACTTTATCTGACTCTCCTTTTCCCTTTCACCCTCCCTTGATTCTCTCCTGGTGAGTTTAAGTGTCCTCAGTTGGCAGACTACCTATGGAGAGGTCAATACAGTCCCCTCTCTGTACCGTTTACAGCTTACCCAATGCAATATTACAGGTTGGGTTGAATTTAGTTCGGGTTGTCATATTTTTTTCCCCCCTCAATCCTTTTAATACGTACACAGCAGACAATATGACAGCTGTTGCTTTGGTTTTTCCAGTTCTTACAGTATTTAAAGGGACTCTATGTAAGAATCAGAGATTGCTTGTTAACAGCGACACCTGTGGCCGTTAAGTCAACGAAAGTCGGCGCCCTGTTGCTCGCGCTCGCGCTTTTGCTTGCTCTACATAGACATGAACGAGGATCGCTCAAAACAGTGAGGCGACACACGTCAGCTAAAACCACAATATCACTCTATATTTCACCTGCTTGGCAGTAACGCTAGCTGACCAGACGAAGGTCTCTCCATGAATCAATGCTGATCCTACTGTTGGCTTTTCCTGCCTCAGCCTCCCAACCGTGGCCGGAGGGAACAAGGAAGACACCGGAACCCGGTCGGAGACGATAACGTTTCTAGCTGCAGAGCCTTGTCACTTCACAAGACACGGAAAACCTCTGTTGGTCTGGAGGAGCTGCAGCATTTATTTCTGCACTAACGTCCGCTGTACATTCACTAGATATTCTCAGAGCTAAACTAACTCTTCTGCAGTGTGTAGTGTGCGCGCATGCACGTGAGAATGGAGCGAAAGAGCAAGTGAGAACGAGCACAGTGTGTGAGTGAAGGCAAGCAGGCAGGCAGAGGAGCAGAGTACAGCAGAGACTCTGGCCCTGGAGACCAAAGCTACGGTCTCCACCGCGTCCTCCGACCGCGGCCAACACTGTTTTGCAAGACGGGCTTCACTAGATATAACTTTGCGGTTTCGGTGCGTCCGTGTAGTTTGTGTTGGAGTCTTATCTGAACAGCGTAGCCACACGCGAGCGCGCATGGGACACCGACCCGCAATGATTTATACGTGTAAGAAGTTACTAACAGTCCCTTTAAGAAGTATAATGATTCAGTGTTTTACTTCCATAAAGTTGGGTGACTTTTGAAAAAAAAAAAGAATGGTAAAAATTGGTTGTGTCTAGAAGGTAACCTACAATTTGGGAAACCCTCACAATATGGTTAAGGTTAGGCATTGACTTTGAATAGTTAAAGTTAGGATTGGTCGTCGGGCAGCAAGTCTCACAAGAGATTTTTATTTGCGGATTAACTACTAGACACGGACGTCAAAATTGAAGCAGCAGAGGCCAAGATATCCTGAATTTTAGTCCCTATATAGTCCCTATATCTGGATTGTGTCTCTCATAGTGTTGCGTAGTTGGAGGAGCTATTTGGGGTGTAAAAGTAAAAGTCTCATAAATTTTTCCCAAAGGCAATATTAACATGTCTCACAGTTGGAGCTCTTACCGCTCGAATCACCATGAAACTCTTCTGGTTAAATCATCCGTACAAAAGATGAACAACTGCGTTAGAAAATATCGGACTCTTTCATAAAAAGTCAAAGACCCAGGACTGTGTACATAAAAAAACATTATTGGAGCCGTTAACTACAACTCCCAAGGTGCATTTCGGCAGGAAACATCCAATCACAGGGCTTAAAGGGGACATATCATGAAAAATTCACTTATGTCAGTGCTTGTGCTCATACATGTGGGTATCTGGAGTCCCTACCAACACACAAACTATGAAATAAGACAACCCACTCAGTTTCTTATGGGCTGTCCGGATCAGAAAACATGTGATTCAACAAGCCATTCAGATTTGGCTCCCCTTCCTATGTCATGCATACATGCAGGCTCATTAGAGTATATCGCCCACGGGTGAGAACTACCTTTGTAAAGGTGCACCATATTTTTCTCGCAAGCCAATCAGAGTAGACTCAACTTTTATGGGAGGGGGTCTGAAAGAGACAGGTGCAAAAACTGAGCATTTCAGACGGACAGTGAATACAGGTATATTCAGACAGTATGAGAAAAATAATGTGTTTTTTGAACATTGAAGCATGAAAACATGTTCGAAGTATGAACCTGAAAATGAGCATGATATGTCCCCTATAAAAGCATCCATTATGGACACATTTGCCAACTACGGCGCTGCATTTTGTTCACAAATTCAAATGGGAAATGAATGAAAAATGACTCTGGAACCAGCAGCTCCTTCCACTTCAACTCTATTAGACTCTCCCTTCCTCCTAAATGCCCACTTTCAATCCCCACACCTCCAGTTTATAAAGCAAGCTTTCTCAGGTCTCAAGCCCAAGCTGAGATAACCCTGATTACCCGATTTATTTTTTATTTTGCTCCCTCCACAGAAGATGTTGTACAGCTGTTTTCACAGGCTGAGTAGTACTCCTCATGATGAGTAAATCGAACTTTAAATTAAGATAAATTCTAGCTTCATCAAGGCTACTCTGACAATTTACAGGCAACCCTTTATGAGGTCAGTTACATGAAGAAAGTACAAGCTGAGCAGTGACAGTTAGTTTTGGAGACAATGACAGATACAGCAAGAGAGGCCCTAGTGTGTATAAACAGTAACATGATGGGATATAGATGTAAGAGATCAGCAACAGAAAACTTCAACAAAAATAGTATTTGAAGCATTTCCTTTACTTGAGAATAAGAACAACCGTGAGGAGCACTTGATGTTTCTTAACGGACTCTTGACTTTTGAAGCTGTTCCAGTTGTCGAGCACACCTCACGGGTGGTGAAGTATTGGAAACGCTTTTTCGAATACATTTCTTGCTGCAGAGAGCAGACAGACGGGACTTTCAGGCCTGTGGGCATTTTTAAAAACTTACTGTATCTCTAGCTATGTTTTTTTTTGTACATTGAATGTTGAAAATGTTATATCTTATATAGAATGCATTACGTCATATCAAACCTACTTTTTCTATACAATCAATAAATCTGAGTTAAAGATTATGTGATGGTGTTGTCAGTTGCTTACTGTGTGTGTGTTGCTTTTCTCAGGTTACTGAAGAAGACACTCGAACGCTGCTGGATGAATAGAAACTTCATAATGAGTTTTCACCTGCAGGCTGAGGTAATCCCAGAGCCTTTCAATGTAATATCGACAGTTTTTGGCAACCCTGTTTCCTGTTGCCATGACAACTCACATAAATGTGTTTCTGTGTGGTCCCGGTGACTTAGCAGACTAAAATGCTAAACCACCTTTTGGATTACATTCGGCTTTACTTCTGCAGTCTTTCATTTTCTCGTCTTTAATCTCTTCTCCAATGCTACAAAGTGAAGCTTTCTCTCTTTTACTTTTTACTTCTTTTCTCATTCTTTTCTTGTTTTGCGGGGGAGCACTGGTCCCAAACTGTCAGCAGAAAAGCTCTGCAGGGAAATAAGGATTTGGTTGTTTATTTGTTAGTTTGGATCCCCATTAGTTGCTTCCAGGGTAGCAATTATTCTTCCTGGGGTCCACACATAAAAACTAGGGCTGTCAGTCGATTCAAATATTTAATCATGATTAATCGCACATTTTTTATCTGTTCAAAATGTACCGAAAGGGCAGATTTGTCAAGTATTTAATACTCTTATCAACATGGAAGTGGGCAAATATGCTTTCTTTATGCAAACTTATGTATATATTTATTATCGGAAGACAATTAACAACACAAAACAATGACAAATATTGTCCAGAAACCCTCACAGGTACTGCCTTTAGCATAAAAAATATGCTCAAATCATAACATGGCAAACTGCAGCCCAACAGACGACAACAGCTGTCAGTGTGTCAGTGTGCTGATTTGACTATGACTTGCCCCAAACTGCATGTGATTATCATAAAGTGGGCATGTCTGTAAAGAGGAGACTCGTTGGTACCCATAGAACCCATTTTCATTCACATATCTTGAGGTCAGAGGTCAAGGGACCCCTTTGAAAATTTAGCACAAGTTTGGAGCGTTATTTAACCTTCGCGACAAGCTAATATGACATTGTTGGTATGAATTCCTTATGTTTTTTCTAGTTCCATATGATACCAGTATCTTCACTCTAGCTTTAAAACTGAGCCCGCTACAACCTCCGAAAGATCAACTGCGTTAATGCATTAAAGAAAATAGTGGCGTTAAAAAGAATTTGCGTGTTATTATCGTGTTAAAGGGGCTGTTTGTAACTTTCAGAAATGCTTGTTAACAGCGACACCTGTGGCCGTTAAGTCAACGAAAGTCACCATCGGGCTCGCGCTTGCTCGCTCTAAATAGACATGAACGAGCATCGCTCAAAACAGTGAGACGACACACGTCAGCTAAAACCACAATATAACTCTATATTTCACCTGCTTGGCAGTAATGTTAACTGACCGTAGTCCTCTGAAGTAGGAAGAGAAGCGTTATCGTCTCCGACTGGGTGCGGGTGTCTCCCTCCGGCACCCGGTCGCAGACGATAACGTAAATCGCTGCGGAGCCCCGTCACTTCACAAGACACGGGAAACCTCTGTTGGTCTGGAGGAGCTGCAGCAGTTATTTCTGCAAAAACGTCCACTGTACATTCACTATATATTCTCAGAGCTAAACTAACTTGTCTGCAGTGTGTAGTGTGCGCGCATGCATGTGTAGAGGTGGAACGAGACAGCGATAACGCGCGGTGTGTGAGTGAAGACAAGCAGGCAGGCAGAGGAGCAGAGACTCTGGCCACACGCGAGCGCGCATGGGATCCCGACCCGGTAGATTTAGACGTTTAAGAAGTTACAAACAGCCCTTTAACTTTGACAGCCCAAATAAAAACCCAACACAAACATTCATGAACACTCAACAACACAACCCACACGTGTCTCAACAAAACCCCCGATTCCCCTAACACCCACCCAGCACCCCTAGATCCCCCAGTACCCACACAGAAACCTCTCAACTTCACAGGAAAAACATCATATCGTTGAAATACAGTAAAAAGACGCAACTCGAGGAAAAACAAAGTGAGAGATTTTTAATGGACATGGAAAGGTGTTTTGATTTTGGAATATTTTACAAGATGCCAGTGTATATTACCAGCAGAACACATTACATGTTGGGTGTGATTCATATTGGTTCCCTTTTCTTATA
This sequence comes from Sebastes umbrosus, assembly GCF_015220745.1. NCBI lineage: Eukaryota > Metazoa > Chordata > Actinopteri > Perciformes > Sebastidae > Sebastes > Sebastes umbrosus. Next base: position 13,037,323 of record NC_051280.1, on the reverse strand, counting down.
GGCAGTAAACTGAAGCTCCACTTGACATTTCTGGCTAATTCTGTTAGTTTTGGACGGAGCCAGGCTAGCTGTTTCTACCTGTTCCCAGTCTTTATGCTAAGCTAAGCTATTTACAGAACAGACATGAGAGTGGTTTCAATCTTCTCATCTAACTCTCAGCAAGAAAGCAATATTTCACAAAATGTCAAACTCTTTTTTTAACCTTGTGTCATTCTGATTATTCGGTAATTAAGATGATAACTACGGAAGAACAGCTTTCAGATCTCATTCATTCACTTTTTGATTTGACTACCACTCCCCTCAAGGAAGCAAGAAAGAGTGTGTATTCATAAATTCTCCTGATAAAATAAGATTTAAAAGGTGTCCATAGCCATAAAAGTTTCATCTTAATCCCAAACCTTGCATAAAGAAGCTTTTCGGGGAGAATCAAGTCAGTGAAACGTGTCAGTTGTAATGATTCATACAGCAGCAGCTTGGGAGTCTTATATATAAAGTAAATGCCATTATAGGCTCCGACACTGCACATAAACGTTTAATAAGACAAGGTTATTTTTGGTTTTCATTCAAAGGTCCCTCATGATTAAAGTGGTAGATAATGACAAATAACAGTAGGAAGATCTGCTGCATATAAACCTATATAAAAATGACACTTCTTTTTTCATCAAGATGTTTCTGAAGAAGGTAAATGACAACTGATAACAGTGCAAGGAAGGCTGTTTCTAAAAAAAGGCTTCACATTCTTTCCACTAGTGAAAAATCAATAAAGCAGTTCATTACAGATTGTTTTTCCTGCTCTACAGTGTACATGCACAAATAACAACCCTGTTTTCAAATATCGCTCGTGTCTACAACTACTGTACGGTCATGTGTTAGGCCATAGTCTCATACCTTATATTTCAATTAGCCTAGAAAATGAACTGCGGAATTTATAGGACAGTTACCACTTGTTAATTGCATTGCTCAGCCATTTCCTCGTCTGAATTGTATCACAGCTGTGCATACATTTGGCTGGTGCATCAACCCGTGACAGGTCAATTACAATTTCTTATCATCCAATAATCTCATTGGTTTTGTTATGTTGCAGTTTTTTTCCCCAAAGCAGTTGTCTGGAAATTGAAAATATGCCTCCTGGGCTTCTATAAAGTCTCTCTCTCTCTTAAAACATAGACTTTTTGAAGAAATCATAGTCGGGCAGATAAAATATAAAAGGGTAAATATCTGGAGTGTGGTCACCTTTTAAGGGTCAAGTTTGTTTGTTCTAGTTCCTGTCACATTTGTTAAATTATGGATTTACCGGTTGGCTTAACAGTACATCTTATTTTTACATCACTGCAGTCCATATTAAATGGAGAGGGCTTTAATCCTGTTTTCTTTCAAAACTTCACTGTTTTCAGTGGTTTTCAAGGACTGTAATTACCTTCTCAGATAGCAGGGATTAAGTCTTCTTCTTACAGTACAGCACAGCCAGATTAAAGTATTGGGGGCCTATTGATTCTCCACCAACCACGCTCTATGCATCGTCTACCTGGCCACAAGGTCTCTGTGCCTCAGTTAGTTTGTAGTAATTTGAGTAAACACAATTTATTTATGAATATGCACCATGGAAGCACAACATAAACTAAACTAATGAGGGTCTTATATCGAGATATTGACTCAGTGGCCGCCTACATGACAGGACCACAATGTTAGACAATAACGCCTTTGTTAATATTGTACTTTGCAGTTAATCAAATTGCCAAAATCCACTGACATGCAGAGAACCTGGAGGTTTGACCGGTCTGTAAATCCGCCTTGAATTTCAACCTTGTTTGTAATATGCAGCTAAGGCCTGATAATGGGCCAGCCTTGTCCACCAAAGTGACAAATTCAGTGGGTCTCATCAGTATTTTGCAGAAATCTTGGATGAAAAGTCCTTGTGGAATGGCAGCTGATCTGTTCGGATGGCTTTTGGTGTTTTTTAAAATGATTAATTTGGTTCTTGTTTGGTTCTGTTCCCAAAAAACTGATGTAGAAAAAAGTTGAAAAAGTTGCATTTTATCCATTTCCAGCTGCACACGATGGACCGGCGTGTTCTTGATGGAAGGTGTGTAGTCGATCCGCCATCAGGGATATTTGTATATTTTAGGGTATAACAGCTGGTTCTCTGGTGACAGAGTGAATCAGTTTTTCTTGGTGGATGGTTGTTCAGGCGTACAGTTTTTGAGGCGGGAACAGGTGGCGAGGCGGTTTCCCTCCCAGTAGCCGGCATCCTGGCCGTCGTGACAGCGACACTTGGTGCAGGAGTCGACCCACATGGGCTCTCCTGCAGGAATCACCTGGTTGCGTGATGCATCAACGTAGCAGTTAGGACCTGGAGGGAGATGAGCAACAGAGGTAAGTGAAACTACAGCTGAACAGATACTACAAACAGGGGAGCACATAAAGTCAAGTACACTCGGGATGAGTGTATGCATGCAAATGCTCAAATGCATTATAACTACACTTGACAGTGGTGTTAATACAGAGAGAATACATCTCCTGTGACATCTCTGAGAGGCCCTCTGTGTTTTTTTTAACTTACTTTCTACATTTTTAGTTTTTCGCTATTTGCAACTTACCATCTCTGCATTCAGGGCAGCATGTGCCAGGCTGGTAAACAGGGTTGACACATGGTGGAGGGGCACAATCTGCAACTAGACAGCGGGCGATGCCATCACTGTCACAAGTGCACTGCTCACATTCTGATGGCTGGGAAAACGCACGCACACACACACGCACACACACACAAACAACGTGAGCATCATGGATCTCATTTCTAACCAGCACCTTTCACTGAGCCCTCCTCATGCCATCTCAAAAGGGGGCGCCATTTACCTCCAATCCCCAGCTGTATACTCGAGTTGCATACCAACATACCAGAACTCATTGGTTCAGAGTTTGGGAATACACCGAAAAAGGTGTATAAAGGTTTATAGGTTATAACACACAAACTTAGGGAAACTGTGACATAAAGTTCCATTTTAAAAGTATGCTTGTGCATAGTTACACATTTGAATGATAGGCAACAGTAGAACAGGATGAAACCTGCATGACCTGAGGTTTACACATAAACAGTTTTGAGCCGCTGCTCACCTTTTGTTTTTGTGATATGTGTGATAGACACTTTAGTTATTTACAATCTGGGTCTGCTGCATATTATCTAAAGCTGTCTCAACAACAAAAGAAACTGATATTAATTATGCTGTGTCTGGGTAATATGATATGTTGTCCATGCCGTTCTTTTTAATAATGTGGTATTCCTTTAACATTTCAACAGTTGGACATTAGTCCTATACTAGTCTATACAAATATACTGTAAAGTATAGCTTTGCAGTGACATTTAAACCAAGTCTAAACATGATGACATTAAAGCCTTCATAAATGCTATAGTAATTAATTTGAGAGAAGCAAATTTAGATTTAGTGGCAATATGTAGCCTATATAGGCCTTTTTCCCAACAGAAGGACACACAGCATACTGCTGTATTTGTGTACCCTACCCTTACCTTTCAGGATAGTTAGGAGAAACCAAAAACAATAGCAAAACTAAACTGTATTCTATCAATAGTTCCCAACCTTTTTGACTTGTTACCCCTTAAAATTGAACAATGTTATGACCCTCTATAATATAAGTATGTTACAAGTAAATAGCAAAAATTAAGAAAAAAAGTCAGAAAAAATTAATATACTTAATCCCTTAGATTTTGCTTGAGACCTGAACTCCAAAAGTGGAAACACTGCGTTGTGTAGGCCAATATTTTGTGGTGGGTATTATTTCTATATTCTGATTCCATATGGGAAAAGACAACTAAGTAGCCTATAATCTCAAAACATTTAACGCCCTATAATAACAAGATTATCTATATGGTCACGCTGTCCCCATCCATCCAGCTATAGCTACCAGGTGTCTTTGTTTTCAGGATTACCTGGAAGTCCTGCCCCAGCTCGTACACCACTCCCCGGTACTCGCAGCCGATCTTCTCGCACCGTGGGCAGCAGTCGGTGGGGTAGTGGCTGACATGGATGCAGGCAGCCGGCAGAGAGGTGCACTCAGTGCGGGAGCATGCGGAGCCCTCGGTGGTGCATTCACACTGGGTGCAGTGATCCGAGTCCAGAAAATACCATTCTCCCACGAAGTAGATGCTGCCGTTGGCGTCGCAGGTGCTTTCCTGCTGCCCGGCCACTGAGAAGCCCAAACCGGCCTGTGCGTAAAGCAGCAGTGCCAAAACGGCCGTGCGCATTATTACGCGCTCCAAGGAAACGCGCTCGCTCGAAAAAAACATGATGATGTAATTTGATTCACCTTATTGTCCAAAAACAAAAAAAGTTGGGATTGGGTAGACAGATTGCAGAAGTTTGTTACATTGTTGGAGGCAAATATTCTTGGCGTTACTTCAGTCCTCCTTCCACAGCGGTGTACTACTACTGGGGCTGTGCAGACTTCTGCAAAGAGCCCGGAAGAGGGTGGACGGTGGACGGTGGAGGGCGTAAAGTAAAGAGGGAAAGTTATATTCAATGCCTCTCTGAGGGTTCACACGACCAGCCTCAGCAGCATAAAGTCTGTCCCTCCCACAATTTAACATCTTGAAAGAGGCCTATATAGTGAGTGCAGACTTTTACTAGAGCGCAGGTGGCCTAGTGTGTTCATTATGAGTGATTACTGATGTCTACAAAGCATATAATTGGGTATTTATAGGTCATTTGTGCATTTTTTATTACACTTATGCAAAAGAGAAAAAAAAAAAAAAAAGGGTGTGAATGTAGGAGAAAAGTCACAAAACATCAATTTCATTGTCCGGTCTATTGGGGAATACAGCAGATAAAATATATAGTGTGAAATTATTCAGTTTTTAAGAGAAACTGATGAAGATAAACGAGTTTTTTTTTTAGTTTTTTTTTATTTATTTATTTTATTTTATTTTGTTTCTGCACAATCTCCTGCTCCACACTCCAGTCCAGATGGTGGCGGTAATGCACCTCTAAGATGGTATGCCAACCTCCAATAAACACCAAAGAAGAAGAAAAAGAAGAAGGAGAAAAGTGTTTAGATGTCTCAAGAGAACCAACTGTTGACAAATATCGCGATATTTCCCCCCTCCCTAGCAACCAACTGTTGACAGATCTCGCGATATTCCCTCCCTCCCCTAGCAACTGGAATCGTTACCCTGGATACCTGCTAGATACAAGTTGGGTGAGCGTTTTGTTTTTCCTCATTATTAACATTAAAAACTCATGTTAAGAAATGTTTCAGCGGTTTTACACAAACAGTGTTATCACTTGAAGGTTAGCATGAGGCTGTACACTTGTTTGTGAGATATTCGGTTATGTTTTGCAAAAGTTATTAGAGGAAAGACAACAGAGTAGTTTCAGAAAAACAAGTCCCATGATCCTTTGGGGTTGGAAGTGTTATGTTTTATAAAGTAAAAATACTCCAGGTAGAGCTAAGACTATAAATCTGTAGCAATGATATTTTACAAGATAAATATATATTTGGTAGACACATCTTAATCTGTATAAGTAACTAGGAACTGTAATTTAGCTGTCAAGAAAATGTAATGGGGTAAAAAAGTGCAACATTTGCCTCTGAAATGTAAAGGAGGAGAAGAAATATAAAGTGGCATGAAATGATAATACTCAAGTAACTATCTGCACTACCTTAAACTTAAAACACACACTAACTGGACTATCTGCACTACCTGCAACCACCTCTCCTAACCACTGCACTTTAAACTTACTCACCTCATCTTATCTTATCTTATCTTAAAGTACAAGTACCACAAAATGATTGTTAAGTACAGAATTTGAGTGCTGTAAATGTACAGTTACATTTCACCACGATGTGTTACTGTTTCTCTCTGTTCCTTCACTCCTAGATTATCCTTCCTATGCAGTCTCCGGATGGAAACCAGCTCTGGTGCCCTGGCCAGTCCTTGTGGAGCCTGATCGCTGAACATGTCTCTGAGTCAGAGCTGCCAAAGATCCACACAGCACTGGGCCACTCTCTGGTTGACATGTACACAGATGTGCACACTGAGGTGAGAGTGTTTTCATGACTGCAAGATTTCTGATTTCTTTTGTCAGAATGTAGTTACAGTATATATACCACATACATGCTTTTAAGTTGGAACATTCCTCTTCAGATTCAGCGGGTAGAGCTTGTTTCATCATTCATGTTTTATTCGTTTAAAGAATTCAGACATCCTGAGTAGGATCCCACAAGAATACCACCACACCATCAACAAGAATTTCCTTTTCAGCTCAGTTTCGGGGTGAAACAAAAAATCTGCTCAGCTAAGCATTCCTGACCAAAAGAATTTATGAACTGCGGTGTTAGGTTGTGTAAGTAGGTTAGTTTGGCTGCATACACTCATTAATTCCCAGACTCCCTAATAAAAGTGAAATGTGGGTTAACTGGCTGTGTGCTGCAGTGAAGTCCAAATGGGAGCCAAGCAGACGGACATCAATATTTACTCAAGGTCAGCTAAACTCTCTGCCCCAAAGCCTCTTGCATGGAAAGCACTAAGCTCTGGCAAAATGACCTCACCCTAGAAAGACTTGTGGGTTGATGAGAAACATCCCCAGCTAAGGTGGAGTGGCACACACCTCACTAAATAGGCCAATTCAAGGTCAAGAGTGCTGTTAAAGTATTTAATTGAATTTGAAAAGGCAAGCATTTTGAAAAGGAGTCAAAGTGATGTAAAAAGGGAAAACAAATCCAAAGAAAAACAGTGTAAGTTTGGTCACAAATCATGAATACAAATTGAAGAATTAATAAATATAATACAACTTCATATAACAGGACTTCAGTAATTGTTGTAGCTTGCACAGTTTGCTATGATACTGACATGGAGTATATCCTTACTGTGTTAAAATGACTCTAGGGCTGCAACTTATTATTATTTTCACTGTCGATTGAATTTAACATTTTTTCTCAATTAATCTGTTAAATGTTTCATCTATAAAATGTCAAAAAATAATTAAAAATGCCCATCACAAGTTCCAAGTGCCCAAAGTCACATCATCTAATGTCTTGTTTTTTCCAACCAATAATTTAAAACCTGAAGATATTCAATTTACTGTATAGCGATATAAAACAGAGGAAAACTGAGAAAAATAACTCAAATTATTACACTATTATCAAAATTGTTGCGTGTCGATTTACTGACTGATTACTCGACTAATCATTTCAGCTCTAAATTAAACTCAAAACATTACAGTGCATCAATATTTACTCAAGGTCAGCTTTACTCTCTGCCCCAAAGCTTCTTGCATGGAAAGCACCCAGCTCTGGAAAAATGACCTCACCCAAGAAAGACTTGTGGGTTGATGAGAAACATCCCCAGCTAAGGTGGGGTGGCACACACCTCTCTAAATAGGCCAATTAAAGGTCAAGACTGGTGTTAAAGTATTTAATTAAATTTGAAGAGGCAAACATTTTGAAAAAGAGTCTAAGTGATGTGAAAAGGAAACATTTTAAATAACAGGACTTCATAATTGTTGTAGCTTGCACAGTTTTATATGATACTGACATGGAGTCTACACTGACTATGTTAAAATGAATCTAAGGCTGCAACTTATTATTGTTTTCATTGTTGATTGATTTAAAAAAAAACAACTCAATTAATCGATTAATTGTTTCATCTATAAAATGTCAAAAAATAGTGAAAAATACCCATTACAAGTTCCCAGAGCCCAAAGTCACATCATCGATTGTCTTGTTTTGTCCAACCAACAATCCAAAAGGCAGTGTATAAGTAGTGTAATCGCCTGAAAATAAGAATCGTTGTGCTTTTATTACCTTAGAATGAATTATATCTACATACGGAGCCTCGGGTCCTCTTCACGGCCGCCGTGTTTCTACAGTAGCCCAGAACGGACAAACCAAACACTGGCTCTAGATATGGCCATTCGCGTTTTTCCGTTTTCATTTCATCTCGTAGGCCACCGTAGTTCTCCTACATGCGTGGTACACGGGAGACGTTTCACTTGAATGCAATGTGCAACCTCGCCGCTAGATTTCGCCAGATCCGACACACTGCACCTTTAAATGATTAAACTATAATCACTATAACTGAAATGGTTGCGTGTCTAGCAACTGATTGATTAATAAATTAATCATTTCACACTCAAAACATTACAGTGCAATGAAAGGGACTCAGTGGTTTACTTTAAAGCTGTGTGAGGAAATGTGGACTAGTCTACAGTACTGAGGGAACATTCCTTTCAAGCTGAATAATAATATTCAGTAAGAGAAGTCATGCCATGTGCACAGAAGACCAAGTCTGCAGCTGTAGATTTCACACAGACACAAAGAATTCCTCTAAACAGTACTTTCTATAGGTTATCGAAACCTCTGTATTTGCTGTTTTCTTGCTCACATTGTATAGTGTATACAACCCAGCCTGTCTCTTTCGCTTTTCTACTCTCCCACCTTCTGCCATCTTCTATCGTTTCCACTTTTCATGTGTTCAGTAGTGAAATCTCTCCATCTGTAGATGTTATCAGCCCGCACTGAGCCAACCGGCCAGTCGCTGTTTGCAGAAAAACATGTGGATATAGTCTGTCTCAGCTCTCAAGCGGTGCCATGTAGACGCTGACCACGAATTGTTTTTGTGACAGTTAACATATAAACATCACCTTTTCACACACATACACAGGCATGTACATGTACACACCCTCATCCACTCATATTCAATTCACAATTAAATTATCAAATTAAATGTCTTTTTACATTTACAAAAACTGGATTTAAAGCACCATTCAAAGAAGCATTAAACTAAAAATCAATCCAGAATGATGCAGAGTAATTCAGCTCATACACACACACGCACACGCACGCACACACACACACATATATACACAGAAAGAGGCCCAGTAAGCTTAGTGAGTCAGGGGGTCGGAATAACAGGGTTAAATAGGCTAATCCTCAACTGTTGATAAGACCGTTAGTGACACATATTCTCTGACTCGCTTGTGTCCATGTAGAGAAAGTAGATGTGTGCATGTGTGTGTAACATGTGTGTGACTTTCAGTATATTTTTTTCACTTGCATTTCAGTCAGTGTATGCAGTGGCTGGCTGTGAAGTCCTCAGACGGAAAGAAAGACTTTAGGCTGAGAGGTTTAAGACATTTTCAGGAAAACAAAACAAAACAAAGCACAGAGCGCCTTACAGTAATCAAGTCTCAGACTAGTACATGCAGGTTTCCTTCAGTTATTACGTTTACTGCAGGGTGGCTCGCTTCCTTTTCTTTTCTTTTTTTCCCTGTCCATGTCTGCTTGTCTCCATGCCTTTCTGTTTTTTCATGTTTCTCTTACAGCCGTGTAATGAATTCCATCCCTCAGTGAGCCACTGTGAAAAGTAATAGTTGATCTGCAGGCGACTCCTCCATTCCTCAACATCGCCATTCCTCCCTCCATCAAGGTCTCCATTGTCTCCGGCGGTTAGATCAGAGGGAACATTAGCCTCTCTTTTCAAGTCTCTCTACAAGGCCAATCTCTCTGTAGCTCCCTCTGCACTCTCTCTTCTTACTCTCTACTCTGAATGAAAATGAGCCCTTTACGTTAAATGTATTCTAAAACCCCAAGTTGAATAATTCAACAAAATAGCTTCTAGTAGCTTTTTTTTTTTTTAACTGACAGGTTTCAACAGCGCTCCCTTAAAATAGCTCCTGGATGAGATCAACAGTCTCACAGCAGAGGGAAGGAGGGGAGGGAAATATCCAGGAACAACTTGTTAGCTAGCGAGCCATGAATCCTGTAACATAAACACCTTGACACCCACCGACAGACAGAGGAAACCAGTGTGAGTGTGTGTATATGCGTGCTGGTATGTGAGTGGACACGCACACTCATCGAACACACGTGCAAAGACCAGAAGCATGTGTGTTTAGTATCCTCCAGTGTATTCCTTTGAAGACTGCGACATGACAGAAATGATTGGCAGGCAACAGGTGTGGAGGTGTTAATGTCATCCAGACTTCACTGACATACGCAGACAGGCATTCACACGCACTTTTCCTTTGGCTGTAACATTATGGTTAAACTATGGCGATTTTTCAGGACAGGTTTTTGTAAAGATGCAGAAAACAAACTGCTGATTGTGAAAGTACACCTATAGTCCTTCTGGGCGCTCTGCCCTTCTACCAGCTCACAGAGGAAGTCAGGCATAAAGACTGACCTTTTACACATTTTTCTTTTTTTTTTAACAATTCCTTGATCTGCAGTTATAATCCGACTGAATTA